>NC_092205.1:79170976-79210600 GCF_043381705.1 Parasteatoda tepidariorum | reverse complement strand
CGAAATAATAACTTAAGGTAGAACATGGAACACATGGCGCTAATAAAAAATAACCTTTCCAAGTGTTGAAAATACACTTCAGGTTGATTTATAGCTACCAGAAGTGTAAAATGGCCCACCTTAGGCTGAAAAATATATACCTCTACAAGCATAAAATTATATACCTGAGGTTGAAAAATGATTACCTGAGGTAGAACAAAATACATTTGAGGCTGATTTATAACAACCAGAAGTGTAAAATGACACACCATAGGTTGAAAAATATATACCTCTGCAAGCATAAAATTAGATACCTGAGGTTGAAAAATAATTACCTGAAGTCGAACAAAACACACTTGAGGCTGATTTACAATAACCTGAAGTGTAAAATGACGCACCTTAGGTTGTTGAATAAATACTTCCACAAGTGTAAAAAAATATACTTCAGGCTGATAAGTAATAACCTAAGGTTGAAAATGAAAGACTTTAAAGTAGTAAATATCTACCTCTCCCCAGATGTAAAATTAAACACCTCAAGTTGAAACATATATACCTCTGAAGGTATATTTAAGGTATATCTGAGGTTGGTTTTGAGGTATTCATTTGCATCCTTTTCAACCTCAACGACGTATTTGAATAACAACCTCCTTTATACCTTCAAAATATACCTTGTTTATACCTCATTTATACCTCATTTATACCTCGATTTTTTCATAAGGGATATATCATGAAAACGTCCGTAATCTAAATCGAAACAAATAACGAAATAAACAAAGTGAATTCTTTGTACCTTTTGTCTTCAATGTGACGTAAGGAACTAGTCTAATTATTTTAGTAATCTGATCTTTTTCTTTTTAATTTCAAGTTTGTAATGATATTTCAAAGAAAACTATATTTTCAGAAATCATGAATATTTTTGAAAGAGTTCACTTACAATACATGTTTAGAGAATATCCATTGTATTATAATCTGAAAAGAATGTAACTTCACTTTGTGCGTGTTCGTCATGTCCTTGGAACAAATAAAACGAATTAAAAATTTTGCTCTGTGTTATAAAGCTATGTTTTAAAAACATAATTTAATGCCAAAATATTATTATTTATTATTGAAGAAAAAATTAAATTATGATGTCTACAAATTTTTATAGCGTTTTAATCTATGTAATTTCAAACGAAAAAAAATGTGAAGTTTGCAGATAATCAGATAATCGGTTGAATAGTTCTTGCGAAATAAAAATTTGAAAATACGACTTCATTGACTTGGCGAAATACACAAGAAATTACCATTAAGAGTTCCAAAATGTCGATCGCTCTCGTGCCTAAACTATTTGGACCATGATTTCCGGATTGCTGCTAGCCTCTATGTTTTGAAGGTCAAGAATTGAAATCGGTCAAAAAATGTATGTTTATTCAGAGTAAGTAGATTTTTGTGTATCATTTGTAACTTAATTGTGTTGGTTCATTTCGTAACTCTTGCTTCTCGCTCCCTTGAAAATGACGGGATGATGTTTCGCCCTCTATTTCTCGCTCCCGTGATATTTCCGGGCTGGAGTGCTCAATAGTAACTCGCCATTAAGAGTAAAACTAAATCATTTCTTTTGCCCGGAAAATTTTTCTTCTTCTCCTTTTACACAACAAATGGCAGTACCAGAATATTTTTAAAATAATTGAAGATAGTAAGTTTATTTTAAACTAGATGTCAGCACTAATCAAATAGCACTAATAAAAAATAGGCACTTTTATGACCGTTTTCTTGAAAATTAACCAATAATTAAGGGGTTATATTATCGTCTACATTAATTAATTGGCATATTCAAGGCTAGGTTTTCGATCCATAAAGATTGAGCTCCAGTAAGCGAAAATTTAGTCATTAGCTATATATGTTGAAAATTTTTAAAAGTTACATGGAGACTGTTTCTTTTTCCTTCCACACCAGAATATAATATTAGTGTTCATACAATAAAATATTTAGATAAAATCTCCAGTTGTGTTGGTAAAGTTCGGATTTGGTTTTGTTGAGCATAAATTTCCCCCCGTTTTCCAAATAATAAAAGTAAATGATAGTAGATGATTTCTACATCGAAAAAGAGAAATTTTCTATCGTCAACAGAAATTATTGAGATCGTCTTTGAAATCTCATGCATTAAACTAAAAATCTACAAAACAGTTTTTACATCCGTTATTCTGTATGGAAGGTAAATTTAGACTACTAAATAAGATGAGAACAAGTTATTTTTAACAAGGGAAAGAAAGATTCTTTGAAATATATTTACACACGTGAAGGATAGTGATCTTTTGTGAATCCGAACACACTTAGAAATAGAATTAGAGCAAATTTAGCAAAAGATAAGGATATTATATGCATCATAAAGGATAAAAAGACCATAGTGGTTAGACCTATAAGCTCAAAACTATGAAATTTTGGTACTTGCCATTGGTCAGTAGAAGTATTTTTAATTGAGCTTCGTTCGAAAACACATGCCCACTTTATCAAGCATTGAAAATTTTTAGCTGTGAAAAAGATTATTGATGTTAATAGGCATTTCTTTTGAAACTACGAAAACATTACTAGGTTCATGTTTAAAAATAAGAAAAATTTCCTTGACAACTCCAAGTTAGTTTGTGTAAAGTTTAAAAACTGCATATAAAAATAAAATTAATGTTTTGTTTTCATAAAATTATGTTTATTTACAAACGCAAAATTTATTCGTTACAAAATAAATCTGAAATAATATGCAACCATAATGATGAAATTATATTGATTAGATTACTTTTAAATATTACCGGTCATGGTTTAAAAAAAAGATTTAAATGAAATTTACTTTAACTTGAATGAAAACTTTGATAACTAAATACAACATATCTGATATTTTGAACTAGCATAAAAGAAACTGAACACTCCAACAATGATAACAGATTTCCAGTGTAATATAAATAATACAAACATTTGATAAGGCGTGTTTTGGAGCACAAGGGCTGTATTTTCGGCCAAAAAACTGGCGATCGGGTGGTGATTTACAGACAAATTTGTGATCACCATTTTTTATATTTAGTTGCCCGGTGGCCAGTGGCGACCGTTAATTTTGCTTCATAGTTGGGATACTTGATGCGAATGGTGGTCAGAAGTACGAAAAAAGTTTCTTTTTATGAAAAAGTGTTCGAAAGAAAAAGGTTGGAAGATTCAAGAAATTATGGTTAGAGGAAGTTAAACGAGATTTTAGAGTCATGAAAGCTATAAAAGGAAAATTAAAGTTCAGAAAGTTTGGAGATGCGTGGTAAGACAGGCCAAAATCCTTCATGGGATGTAGTTAGTAAGTAAGTAATAACAAGTAAGTTTGGTAGAAGACTTCTTTCGCACCATTATTTTGCATACTTGTACATTTAAGTGTGCTAAAATATAATGATTTAATGCACTAAGAACAAATATGCACAAAACTGCAAGAATATGGCAAATTCACCGTGTGTCTGACTCTTTGGGAACATCAAAAAAGCTTGGTAATTTTTGACGAAGACCTTTGGTAATTATTTTAGTAAAATTAATAATAAAATTACTTCTAATGCGTGGAATTAAGATTAATTATGATATGTTAAAATTATGATATGTGAAAAAGTTTAGTAAATGTATGGTAATTTTATTATGACACTTTAGAACATGGCATAAGAACTATCTATTCAGTTACAATTGCTTCTAAGTTTTGTATTTTTTATTAAATGTGTGGTAATCATAACTATAATTTTTAAAATCAGAATTTCCAAAACACCGTTACCATATCAACTGAAATGTCACTAAATGAATGGTTCAAATACCGAAAATTTTCATTTCTATCTTAGATTTTTTTTCTAAAAATTTCATTACCATAAAATACGGTAATTTTATCCAATTTTTTTTCTCCGTTTGTAAATTAAAGCTATAATACAGGCAACAGCGGTTCCTACTAATATGTTAAAAGGGTCATACCTAAAATCGATTAGGAACATAACGGAAATTTTTTTTATAAATGTTATTAAAACATGCTTAAAAAGTAAGGAACCTTTTTTTTTGGAACAACGAAAGGAAGTTTAATGAATAGAATTTAAGGAACAATAAGTTAATCAAGTAATTTGGATAGTACCGTACATACTTCTAGAATATTCCACATCGTAAAAGAAAATTGTAAGCAGTGGTAATGAATACAAACAAGCTAAGCTTAAAATGGTATTTTAAGAGATAATATTTTATTTTAATACATTGAAACGTGTCAAATTCATATCGAAGATTTAAAATTCTAATATTTGTACGAAATGAGTAAACAAAAGATAGCATTACTGGAATAAATATTTATTTTCAACAAATTTAATAATTTTATATAGTTATTAGGCATGTAGAAGAAAAACTTTTTACCTTGAAAAACGTTTTTAAATAAATATTTGCTCAGGCAAAGTTGTTTCTATTTTTAGAAAAGTTTGACTGAAAGGATTCTTCTTTAAACATAATTTTTTCTATTTTGTGTTTTAAGCACAGATTTAAAAAAAAAATGTTTTTATATAAATCAAACGCACATCATACAAAACGCAAGTCAACGATGAATAAATAAAGTTCTTTTTCCCCTTCAGTTTATTTGTTTTTGTCACAAACACGGAAGTGAGATGAATCATTAAGTTTTTAAGTATTTTTGAAAATTAAATTCGACATATATAACGATTGTTTGCTTTGAATTTTTCTATGTGAAAATAAACTGAAATATTTTTCTCCAGACTTTTTGTGGGAATTAAAATATTCATTCTTTAAAGGAATTAGGTGATTAAAAATCATTTCTCCATTGCTATAAATACTGCTGTACAAAAGGTTAAGAACAAACACTTTTTTCTGAGGATAACTCAAGAAATAGTGAACCAAATCAACTGCAATTTTGTATGAAAATTAAATTTCATATAAAATTTAAATTGTTTGCGACGAATTATGTTGTCTGCACTGAAATATTTTAACTGTTTGTATATGAAAATAAACTAAAAAGTCTATCTTTGAAATATAAAGGTATTCTTTAAAAGAATTAACTCCTTAAAAATTATTTTTCAATTGTTATAAATACTGCTGTCCAAAAAGTAAAGAACAAACACTTTTTTTGAGGATTTTTTTTTATCCCTGTATCCCAGATTAGTGCTGACATCTAGTTTAAAATAAACTAACCATCTACAATTACCTTAAAAATATCCTGGTACTGTCATCTGGTGCGTAAAATGAATGTTTTTCGGGCAAAAGAAATGAATTAGTTTTATTCTTATTGCCGCGTCACTACTGAACACTCCAGCCCGGAATTATCATGGGAGCGAGAAATAGAGGGCGAAACCTCATCCCGTCATTTTCACGGAAGCGAGAAGGAAGGGGTTAAGGAACGATACCGTAACGCTGACTCTCTCTTTATCTATTTACGTCGATAATCATTGTGTGTGAATCGTTCCTCATCAGTAGAGAGTGCAGAAGCCCACTTGGTCTACTGTGCCTAAGGCTGAGTTGCCTGCGCCAGTTCAGAGAGATTTTCTTATTTAAAAAGACAAGAAGGAAATAGAAATGCTTTTATCTAATCTATCAACAGACTAATATGTTGATAATAAATGCAATGTTTTTCTTCCTTTATAAGGCATTATGCATGGTATTTCTGATCATTTTCTCACTTTATATATTTTTCACATTTTTATTCATTTTTCTCGAATTTTGAATATTTTTAAGCATTTTCCTAGGGAATTATTTTTTTATTGCTGTTGTTGTTGTCGGCCCTTAAAGCACTGGATGTGTGACTGTTCTTGTCTTCCAATGGTGACCTCTATGGCCAATAATTCAACTTCTGCCACACCCATACTCACACCCGTTTCTAGGGCGGACTCATTCATACAATCATTCATTCAACCACAGATCGCAATTTTGACCTGAACCAGGAAACGATCAATCTTCAATCTAGTGCCCCTAGACGTATTATTTGTTATGGATGACTTTATGACCCTACAGATTTAACGAGCACCAGTCACCATTTACAATTTGCAGGATTCGAATTCCCGCTCTCACGAACGAGAGTCCAACGCCTTACCGACCAGTCTATCCCGGTTATTTTTTTTTTATTAATTAGTTCATATTATTTTAATAACAAGTGTTGATGTTGAACAGAGTTTTTCAAGGTACGAAAAAACTTCTTTGCTCTTGAACAAAAGGCAATATTTTAATTTGAAGAATATTAAAAAATCATCTGATAATACAATATGAATTTCTAATATTCTTGAAGATGGCAAATGTAAATTGATAAATTCTTACTTACCTTTGTTAGGTATTCATTTTTACCGCAACTTACATATTTATTTTAATCATTATCTTATTTTTTACTAAATTTATAAATACAAGTCATGATTAAAGTTTTGTTTGCATGAAAAAAGATATTATAATATATGCTTTCAAAAATTTGTAAGGACATTATTTTTTATTTTAAGACCATTGATGATAATTTTTCTGGGCCGTTATTTGCATTTATTTAAAATAAATTTTTAGGTCATAAATATCCTATATACAACTCTATTTTTCCAGGAAGATAATATTTTTTAAAGAAATAAGTCAAGTTTCACTACAATGTTTGCAAAGTTAAATAAGTTAAAGAAACGTTCCATTGCCAGCTAAACTAATATACAATTTTCTCCTGTGAATAAAAATCAATACCGGTACATTCCATGGAAAGAAGAAAGCGAAATTTAAAAAAATAGAATTCTTTTTTTCCTGATACTAAGACTTATAATATTTAGCAGTTATTTTATTTCAAATTAATTGAACTTAAGTAGTTTTTGAGAAATTTGTATCTGTTAAATAGCTCCAGAGAGTTCTGGCAGTTCGCTAGCAATGCAAGTATTTCCTGCAATTCGTTTTAAATATTTTTCATCCTCTATAGTTGATTATACAGGATTTGCTTAACACTGCAGATTTTTGCGTTCAGAAATAAATTCATATTCTTAATTACTTTTAAGAGGAGAATATTGCACCCTGGGATACTTTTTTCATCTTACTTTTTAGCTTCGATAAAAAGCAAGCTTTGAAAACAAACAGAAACATTATTTCTTCTGTAATGCATATTTTTTTTAAACTCAAACAAATTGGAAGTAAAAATGTGTCAGTAAGTAAAAATTGCAAACTGTTCCATATGCCATTACTTCCTCAACTCTAAAGAATTTAAAAAACTTTTCTTTTATGTAGCTAATTAAAATTCAGTTGAATAGTTATTTTAAAAATTCCAACTTTAAAAAAGAGAAGAGAATTAAAAAAAATATATTCTTTGCTGATGTAATTTTCTTTCTCTCACCAAGATTCCAAGTTTTGGATGCTAATTCTTGCTCTCATATGATCTATTGGTTGCAATCATTGTTAGAAATAAAATCATCGCCAACGTTGCCATGGCTCAAAGGTTGAGGGCACTGAGGACATTTAGATCTATGTCTAGGGTTTGATCCTCAGTTGCATCTTGAAGTCGATCTAGTTTCAGATCGATAGATATCAGCATGTCTGGGAAGTACTGGCTGTTAGTACTGAATTTTGACCACATTGCAACTATCATGCCATTAATAATGAAATTGTAGAGCTTTAGCTGGTCTAAAATGGGTTATTGTGGCAATGCTTTATTTTAAATGTTGCCATTAGGTTCTTAGAAGTTGTCCATCATTCTTAGAAGTCATATGACATGTTGAGGTGCAACATTCTCTCCTAAACTAAATGCTAGTAAATACTAAGAGAGAAAATAATTAATATAGATAAAAGAAATTTAATAGTTCCGTTTCAACTCCTATCACGCTCAACATAAATATGTTCTGAAGTAACTAAGTATGAGCTGTTTTGAAAAATCTGACTCAGAACATGCTCAGTTACTTCGGAAGAGGCAAACGTAAACATATAAGGATGTAAAACGGTAATAGAAAGATTTTTCACATATTGCCCATTCACATATTCCAACATTCGCGCATATATATTTTTAAATTAACTGCACCAGCACAGTTTCAGGAATCGCAAGTATGTGCAATTACTGAAAACATGAGTAAACGTAAAGGGATGTGAATTGGTAATCGAGAGATTTAATAATGTTTTTTCACACACTTTAGAATTCATATATGTATATTCTTAAAAAATTGAGTATATACAGTTTTAGGAATCGGTATCACAAACAAAAGCAATAACTATGAGGGGAGAGGAGTGTAAAAGTGTGAACGTGAACATTAATTATATTCTTATATATTCTTATTACATATTTAGTATTCCATGTTTTGGCAACAGCAGTATTTAGTATTCCATGTTTTGGCAACAGCAGTTCTTGTGTACGATATAGATTTTGAGTTTTTAGAATAACGGTGTGTGTAAATTTTAATAAAGTATTGATTTGTTTTTCTTTTAAAAGTTGTTTCTTACAGGAGTTACCGACTATGTCAACCGTTATCTATTAAAAGCCACCCCAAGATTGAAAACAGCATGTCTTATATACTAGTGAATTGATGTTTAAAAATGGTAGTGGCAGTTACACCACAATACTCCCCTACCAGAATTTTATCAGAGATTGAATTCAATGAACGGATACCATTAGTTGCCGCATTTTGCGAAAGACAGAGAGAGTTGCATTAAGTTTATCGAATTTTTTGTCATGAGAGCTGCTTTAAGTTCACGGTTGTGTGTGTGCATGGTCTCTCCTGTGTTGCTATTAGCAGTCGACTGTGTGCAGAATACCGTTGTGTGTAAATGAGATTGAAAAGCAACAGCGTGAAGAGGACAATGTCGCAGTCACTAATAGCAAGTCAACTGTTCAATGTGGACCATGCATCGAAGTAGGCGTGTTCTGTCAAGGTAGGTGCGTTCAGATCACGTCCGCAGGTCACCAATGTAAAGAGAGTAGAAATCGACAACGCCAATGGTCATCTATCAAAAGGTAGCCCAAGATGGAATCGAGTTAGCATGTTATATATACTAGTGAATTTCTGTTTAATAATCGTAATGGTAGTTACGCCACAACTATGTACATGAGTAAACGAAGGAAGATATGAAACGGTATTGCAAAATCTTGTGCAATATTTTTAATACGGCAAGTGTACTTTTTTGTTTTAAAAATTGCACGAATTATGTCACGTCGTGTTTTTTTTCCCATTTGGTCAAGCAGTAAACGTAATCTAACATCAATAAGACCTAAAAATGGAGGACGCATTTGCTAGAGAGGTTTTGCAATGCGTTGGGGGTTTCCTGTAACTCTAACGCTATTTGAGCTTCACATGCACATGCGCAGAACTATCCACCCACATCGCAAAATCGGTAAGGGGTAGAAAATGGAATTAGCGTTACAGTTGACGAAATCAACAACTACAAAACCTCTCAATTATCTCAATTTCGTTCTAATTCAGATAAACTCGTAAACAAAGCAAAATTTCCTTAAAAAGTGTATTTTTATTTGAAATAATATTAGCATAAAATTGTCCGCCAAATACGAAGCACATCTAATCTAAAATGACGGTGCTTAGTATGTGAAGACTGGAGATGCAAATTAGATCGAACAGTTTGCCTTTTAAAAATTTAAAAAAAAAAGAAAACAGTGGCTGAGGTCTTCTATATGTATAAAGGAATATATTTATGTAAAATGAAAAGTACTTTGTCCTAGTTCTTTATTGCACAAGGGAACGTATTTACAGCGAAAAAAATTACTCTGTCCTGAAAAAGAATAAAAGGCAATATTGTCTCTTTGGAAATAAAATAAAGTTTGCAAATCTCAATCCTGATTGCATTGTTCAAATAAAAGCTACAGCTTTTTAGAAAAAAATCGGGAAAATCAAGTTGCTTTGTTGTTTTTTAGAAAATGTATTGAAATGAAATAGCATTTTGAAAGATTTCGATTTTTTATCGGTACATTTTGGTCTTCAGTGAGCTATTTTGCCTTCAAACACATTGATGATAAAAAAAACTAATCGAAATGTTATAAGTAATAAACAGATGCAAGTTTGTTTTTAAAGTAAAATAGAATCTTTTTATCGAGAATGATAAAAACAGAAGTATTTTTTGATGTATTGTTATGCGGAGAAAATGAAAATAAGCTTAAAAGTGCTCAGATTTATGATAAAATAATTTTTGTAAGTATCCCAAGAGTAATTTTTTTGATGTATAATCATATTTTTTATCTTAAAAAGTAAACAAACTGGTAGAATTCGGTTTTTGAAAAGCAATTTAAAAAAAGTAATGAATAAAATTATTTTCGGTTGATTATAGAGGAGGAGCGATGTAAAATAACTAAAGGGGAAAAAATCCTACTCATTATCACAATATTTTTTTTAATAATTTTACTATGTTGATATACATTATGGCCATGATAAAATAATAAAAGGATTTTTCAAAAAATAGACCCAATTTAATTGGTTTGTGTTTAAAGAAGTATAAATTGGACATAAACGATCTATATTACATTTTAAGTAATGAATCTGCTTATTATTAATTACGGTCTATTATTAATAATAACCGGAAATTATTAACATTACTTGATTAATTACGTGAACTGTATCGTACTATATAGTAATGTTTGCTGTCCGCCTTACAGTTTGGCGTCAGGCAGTTAATGTAATCAATGTGAACATGGCAGTGGGTTGATTTTAATGTTAGCAAAAACCTTTATCACAAAAACCAATAAGGAGCCGAGGTAGCTTAGGGGATAGAGCGTTTGTCTCCTAATGAGGTGAACTGGATTCGAATCCCAGCGATGGCTAGTTAATACGAATTTTACACCTGACTAGCACCAACCACAGTGTTGACGTAAAATATCCTGAGTGGCAGACGGATTATGGATTATTCACGTCTTGTCGTCAGGTTAACCGTGTTTGCCATCAGGATTCATTCGTTGCCCTCGTGCTAACCTTGGGATATTTTCTTGGTTTTCAAGTACCATGGACAGTAAATACGGGTTATTTCCATTAAAAAGTTCACCACGAAAGCGAACTGATTCTGTAGTTATCTTGTCTTCTGGATTGGATTCAAAATTACTAGGCTACGGTGGTGAATATTGGTAGCAGTAAACCCTGAATTGGATCGACTGTGCAACGACGGTTATAAAATAAAACCCAATAATGTTTGAATAAGATTAGTAAATAAAACCATGCAAGCTTAAAACAATATTAAATTTAACTATGCGCGTTGATGTTCGGATTAAGCTTGCAAAACAGCTCTTTGATATGGAGATTGAATCTACCTTTACTATGAAAGTCTAGAAGAATCTTCTGATATCTAGAATGAATCAGGGAGAAAAAAAAAGGTTTTGGCTGCAGCCATACTATGATAGGAAAGAAAAAAAAAGGTTTATTTTTGGTTTTATGACCATAGCTGAAATAAGATTTTTTTCTGTAGTCTTTAATATAGTTTATTAATACACTTTAAAAGTGAAGGTTGGTCTGATCATTAAGTTTTCACAACAAACAAAAGGTTGCATTTCAAAGCTAGGAAGAAAAAAAAAAAAGGCGAAAACAAGGCTGACAGTAAAAGCTATGAAATGAGATTTTTTTGTGAAGTGTTTCTTTCGCGTGCCTTAATTCAATCTTAAAGTAAGCAAGATTGGCCTACTAATATTTCTGCCAAGTTTAAAAAAGGATTTATTACTCAAATTGTCTATGTCAACAACCCAAAAAATAAAAGTACAATGTTTGTCACAAGATTACCTGCTTCCTGTGGTAGACGGATCATGGGTTAGAGTCCCCTTGCCTTCAGGCTAACCGTGGGAGGTTCTCGTGGTCTTTTTATCTCCACGTAACGCAAGTGCGGGTTAGCTCCATCAAAAAGTCCTCCACGAAGGCAAATTTCTCCCAGTACTCAATCCAGGAGTTCCCTTGTCTTCTGGAATGGATTCAAAATTAGAAAACTACGGAGTTGAACATTAGTCGTCGTAAATCCATAAAATTGGGTCGGCTGTTCAACGGCGGCTATAAACTAAGGAAAAGAGGAAGTTCCGTAGCATTAATTTCCACTACTTGTGCTGTTACATAGACATGTCAGAGCATGAAATTTCAGTTCTAACAATACTAACCAGTGTAAAATTGTTTCTTAACTCTATTTGAGTGAAACACATCAATAATTTTTACAATGTTAGCACAAATGGTATAAAGTACTTTTTGGGGAACTAAACCATAAGAAAATGTGGAAAGTAGGAAAAAAAAATGGAAAACTGAACTACATTAATGGGATACCTGCAAGCGACGTAGTGTGGGTATATTGATCCTGATTGGTTGTTGAAACGTGGCATTCGATTACGTTGGCAATTGTTCTTTCCATTATATTACGAGTAAGCCAAGTCCGTCAGGTATCAATTCTCTTACATGATATATTCTATAATCCTTGACAAAGATCAGTCCACAAAGATTTCAATTCTTTCACTATATATTTTTTATTTAACACAAAGACAGGCATGGAGCCACTTGGAACATAAACAAACTAATTATGCATCGAAGTTGCCACGCACACAAAACGAAAATATATTACAGTTGCAATAAAATACCTAAACAAATGATAAATCGACAAAGTATTAAATTAGAATTGATACATAAGTATATCTCAATTATATGCTTTTATAGACAGAATCATATTTTAACAAATTTAATGCGGGTTACGACGCTGTATTTACTTAACTGCACGCTAATTAGCATTCTAATTTATGTGGAGAAACTCAGCTCAACTTCAGGACGCCATTTTGCTGATTAAATGGTGCTGACGTCATAGATCACATGTGTGGATACCGGTTATCTTCTTCTTCTTGAAGTGCAAGTACCCAATTGCAAAACCATAGCAGTTATCTACGCAGATATTTCTACGGCGACAAAGAAAGTCCTCATTTTTTTCACGCGTTTTCATCAAAGTGCTTAAATTTCAAGCGTGTGAACTGTCCTAAGCATGAAAGCGTAAAAGAACATGTTTAAAAATTTCTGAATAAAAGTTTTTTTCTCGCGTTAACAGCAGAAAGTCAAAACAAACTGAGTTAAAAGTTGGTAAGGAATGAAAAGTTGAAAGCGAATAGTTTATATCAACAAACAAAGTGTTATATATAATGTTTTAATTATACTTAGGTAAGGCCAATAATATAAATTTTTTTCTTTGATATTGTTGTTATTCATTGAAAAATGAGGTTTAGTATAGCTTTTAAGCTTTTTGAGTGGCGTGTTTGAAGAGAAGAAGAAAGCATTGATGACGGTTATGAAAGATGTAATTTTGAAAGAATGCGTAAGAGACGTGCAGTTATACATGATTTAAGAAGATGTCACGATAAACAGCATGGCATCAGTTTCGTTATCGAAATATGTAGTTTTCGCGCTGCTCACTTATGGGTAAAAGAAAAAAAAATTCTGGGTAATATACTAAATATTGCAATGTTGGGAGTTCTTTTTATTGCTTTATTCATTTTAATTTGAAATTTTTTATTTCAATAATTTATCATTGACTTACATTTTAATATTTTAAAGATATATTAGTTAAAAGATTTTAATATTTGATTTAAACTCTTAAAATTTTCTGTTTAAAAACATTACAAATGCAAAGCAAAACTTTTAGGATTGTATAGCGATATTCGGGGGGGAGGGGTTGAGGGTCAATGAACAAGAGTGGAATCCATTAGTTTTAACAAAAAAGTAGGTTGCCATAAAGTTTCAATAGTTCCGATATCATGCACATATAAATCATTAAATTAGGAAAAGAATATCAGAAATGTTCCAATACTTTTAACACTTCATGTTTATATTCCGATGCTTTTTAGCACTAAAATACCATTTGTAACTTAGAGCCCACGGGTCAAACTCTGGCAAGGGGGGAAAGGTCCCGTTATAGAAATCATCAAGTATCTCAGTTTCTAAATATTTCTGTACAAGATGGTCACTCAATTGGGACAACAGAAGCCTTTCTCGCAGGAAGTTGTAGCTCACTGATAAAATAGCACTTCATGTTATATTCTGGAGAAAATTTTGGAATCTCGTTGAACTCTCTTCGTTGATAAACTTCCCCAGTATCTGAGTCAATGTTAACAAACCGAACATAAACTTGAATTCTGTTTACTCAGCCAACACTATGTGCACTTGTACATTAAAGAGATTTTTGGAATACATGAACATTTTTATTTATTACACTGGGGAACAGAATCTTTTTTTTGTTTTCGACTGCATGAGATTTTTTAACAGATCTTCGATGTTTTCACGTCACTTATTTCAAATCTGCAATCAGGTTCTCTTTCCAAGCTAGAGTTTTTTTTAAAAATTATTAAATTCATTATTTAAATTTTAAGTCTATTTTTTGTTGAAATGTATAATTTTCAAACGTTATATATAACAGGACATAATTCTAGGAGAGTTAGGGCATATTATCAGGATTCAAATTGCAGAGGAATCTATGACACTATTTTATGTTATTTTATTTCATATCCGTCGTTGAACAGCCGATCCAATTTTTCGGCTTACGACTACTAATGTTCAACTCCGTAGCTTTGTAATTTTGAACCAATCCAGAAGACAAAAAAACTCCTGGATCAGTACCCCCAGTGGTATTGATTTGCTATGGGAACATGGAGGACTTCGCTTCTTGACAGATTTAACGTGCATCAATCAATATTTACTACATGGAAAGTCTTCGGCCGGCTGCGATCGAACCCACAAACTCTTGGACATGGGCCCAGTGCCCTATCTATGGTACTATGAGAGATGACATCTTGCACCACTTGGGTCACAACTGTTTCTTCATGTGGTTCTGAATAGGCAAAAAAAAAAAAAAANAAAAAAAAAAAAACGCCTCTAGCCGCGTGCGACGACATTTCCGAGCATGGGTTCCTATGCAATTTTAATCCCGATGATGTGCTCTAATTCCTCTAGACGTTTGTCGCACCCTTTACGTATATAACGCATTTAAACTTGTAGATATCGACGAAAAATAGATTAAAAGTGTCATTTAAAAAAATCTGTTGTTTTAGGAGCAAAACTTATTTTAGATTTGAAATCCCCAACTCAAATGATGCAAGATCAAGTATTGCATAGCAACAAAATGTTTATTCCCCAGTGTAATCAAGAAGTGTTTTTGTTATTAACTTATGAAAGCAAGAACACTTGAAAAAAATCTTATCTTTCAAACATTTGATATTTACATTGGACAACGTTTAACGAAACAAAATGCTTATTTTGTAAAATTTCGCATCAGAGTGAAATATATTAACAATGAGATATTTGCAAGTGACGTAGATTGAGTATCTCGTTAATTATTGGTTGTTGAAAAGTAGTATTTGCTTACGTTAGAAACTGTTCCTTCCATTCCGTTTGAGTAAACCACGCCAGTCAAGTATCAATTCTCTTAAGGACACGTTTTATATTCTTTCGAAAAGATTTTACTTCCTTCACTATATATTTCTTACTTAACACAAAGACAGGCACGAAGTTAAATACAACATAAATAAACTAACTATGTATCGAAGTTGTCCGGAACATAGAACAAAAATGGATCATGGTTTCGATAAAATACTTAAGCAAATGATAAATCTAAGTTAAATGAAAGACGTAGATGAGAACAAATTCGATACGCGATCAG
This sequence comes from Parasteatoda tepidariorum, assembly GCF_043381705.1. Lineage (NCBI taxonomy): Eukaryota > Metazoa > Arthropoda > Arachnida > Araneae > Theridiidae > Parasteatoda > Parasteatoda tepidariorum. The sequence continues at coordinate 79,195,060 of NC_092205.1, read as the reverse complement.
TCGCTGTAATTAATTGACTTCACGTCAATTAACCTTCCAACTTATGAGACGATACTTATCTCAAATTCCATACGCCATTTTGCTTATAAACAGTCAGCTAACGCTGACATCATAGGTCACATGTAAAGGTATCCGTGATCTTTGACTTCTGAAGTGCAAGTACCCAATTTAATAACGAAAATTTTAAGCCATAAAAGTTAAATACCCAAAAATGTCATATTTGACTTTATGCACATTTATATTAGATATAAATATGTACATTAAATATTTTACTCTTGTTACGTAACATATAAAATCATTTTTAGAAGTTTAGTGTTCTTTTATTCCACTAAACGTAAAAATATATGTTTTTCTTAAATAACGATTAAGACCTTTTTTTTAAAAAGTTTCTGAAGGATTGCATAAATCATAGTTCATACATCACTAGTTTTCATTCGTTTAATTGGGAAAGAGAAAGTATCGAGCATCCTTGTACACAGTTATTAGATAAAAATACAATTTATGAGACTGAAAAAAACTGAACAGTATTGTATAGAGGGTTCTGAAAACTTCGATTTTAATAAATGTATAGGTTTGAAATTCTTATAAAAATGTGTATATTCACATTGCACTCTAAGAAAGTTTCGTAAAACTTGGAGATTGGTCGTTAATTTTTACAGCTAGACCTCTTCTTCGAGAATTAGATGATTGCAATAAAATAGATTAATTGATTTTTATCTTTGCCTAACATTTTTTTTTCTCACAAAATTAGAAAAAATATATATATTCAAAAAAATTGAAAAGTTTTTTTTTAATTTGAAATCATACTGAACCAAAATTAAACTTATCACATTGTCGAGTCGAAGTAGACTACTTTTATTATTAGTTGGGTTTCAAATAACTTTCTATTTTTTCAGCCTTTTCCATAGCACAGTAAGATGCATCTTTCCTCACTCTTCCTTCTTTCCTCCTTCCTCAGCGAGGAGAATGAACATGTAACTCTCCCATATTACGACAGATGGCAGCACTTCGCCAATTTTCCTAGTTCCACGATTTATCTTGGTTTCACAAACAATCCTTCTGAATATTAAACACATTTCTACAAGTATAATATTATATTATGGTTAGTGGCCATGAAAATTTTACGGCCAGGCCTGTAACTATTATGTCAACTTTATTATAATTAGTTCAACAATTGTATTATTATGAGTCTGAGAACTTTATGGGCATTAATTACTTTCAATGTCATTTTTTTTTTGCCTTACACTGACACTGACCGTAATCGATCGGGGAAATTTTTTAAAGTGTAGTATATTAATATTTAAGCGAGGAAGAAGCAAAAGCGCTATTGGAATCTGTCGAATCACTAGTGAGTCAGGCGGTAAAAACAATTTAATTACCTAATAAAACTTGGGGGTGTTTCCAACTAAAAATCTCCTCTCTGATTCAATTGACAGATTTTGATATTTTCTGCCCCGCGTTCTTTAGAAATTATTCATTTCATTTTGATAACGTTTTTGTTTTCCTTTCTTCGGTTAAATATCAATAAGCGACATTGAAATTTTATTGTATTTGTAGTTTATTTTTGAAAATCATTTGAAAAATATACATTGAGTACAATTTTACGGAATATTCTACTTAAGAAAGTAGCTATTAAAGCTTAATTTTGCTGAATAAAGTTCATTGAATAATTTACGAAATTTAATATTTTACATAACACTTCTTATGGGATTCATGCCGCTGCTAGGATTTGAATCCTCATGAGAACATTGTGCAATCTCTTCCACTAAAATAACAACAGTACAAATTACTACTTCTTAGTAGTAACAGAACTACTTTTTAGGCAGTCACCAGGATTTGAGTCCTCATGAGAACGTTGTGATGTCTCTTTAACTAAAATAGCAGCAGTACAAATTACTACTTTTTAGTAGCAACGGTGCTACTTCTTAGGCCGCTACTAGAATTTGAGTCCTCATGAGAATGTTGTGCTATCTCTTCCACTAAAATAGCAACTGCACAAATTACTACTTCTTAAAAGTAACAGTACTACTTCTTAGTCCATCACCAGGATTTGAGTCCTCATGAGAACGTTGTGCTATCCTTTCACTAAAATAGCAACAGTACAAATTACTACCTTTTAGTAGCAACGGTGCTACTTCTTAGACCGCCACTAGGATTTGTGTCCTCATGAGAATGTTGTGCTATCTCTTCCACTAAAATAGCAACAGTTCAAATTTTATCGATATTTTTTTTAAAAAAGATTCTTCTCTAATTATCCTTTAACGGCTATGGACATTCATTAATTTGCAACAAAAATTAAGGGGTTTAAAGGAAACACCACAAACATTTTATGTTCGGCTACATTTTTATATTTCTGGAATAAAGTCACAGATTTTTTTTTAATGATATTATAGATGATACGATGGTTTGGAGTGAATAAAATCATTTCTGAAAAATGCTTTTGACATTTTGTGATGTGAGATTTTTTCCTCGGATTTTATTCACTCGTGAAAAAAAACATGTAAAATATTTATGGGAAAAAATAGCCGATGTATAAATTTTATTTTAAATGCATATTATCTTGTGCATACTTTAAAATATTTGCAACTTTGAAAGGTAGTAATTATTCAGCATGTGCCATTTAGTTCATTGGAATTACTTGGAAGATTAAAATATTTCATCCAAGCTATATTGAAATGTGTTATTCAACTTAATTTTTTCAGCAATTTGAATTAAGCTTTCTTTTTTTGAAAATGATTAGTTGCATTAAAAGTTTTGAATTTTGTTAATGATGTGTTTCTGATGTAAATTGACAGTGTCTAAACTAGTTTACCCATTATTTCTCTAAAATTAGGAATGAACATAGATATATATATACAATAGCATATTTTCAATTTTTAAAAAAAAACAAACACAAAACATTTTGTTATGCTGAAAAATGCGACAAATTTTAAGCGAAATAAAAAAGACTAAATAAAGTAAAAGAGCAAAATAAATGAATTAAAAAAATAACGAGACTACAAAATAATGAATGAATACAACTTGTTTTGATAAAAAAATAGCTAAAGAAATCAAATGCTAGTGAACTACAGATTCTTTTATTTTTACAGCCATAAGATGTTTTCCAAAAATTATTTTTTAACATGAGATAAAATTCTATAAAATATTTCTTGGATTTTATTTCAAAATGGAAAAATAATAGACATTCCTCTTTTAATGAAATATATTTTCGAAGTTTATAAGTCTCATAAAAAAATAATGTGTAGTCAAACTATTTTTGCAGAAAATCGGATGAAATATTTTTACAAAAAATCAGTTTAAAAAAAATTGATTGAAAAGCATTCCAATCGTAAATTAAGTCAAAGAAAAATAAATGTTTGATGTAATATTTTAAAACCTCTCGATACTGAAAAAAAATCTTAAGCGGCGAAACTAATTAAACTCTTCCTACTTCCTTTATCATTGTTATAAATATATAATAAGTTAAGGATCTCACTGGTTAAGACTCTGAAGTGTCATTGTGAAGAATTCGGGTTCGATACCCAGCTGTGTTTTGAAGCCCATTCTCCTTCAGCTTTTCTACACTGTAAAAGGTTTTCATGTATCTTCGCTCCAAAAACTACTTCACACCAAAGTGTGGCAACTACTTCACACCAAAGTCTTGGTGTTCCACTACACCAAAAATGTTCCATTACACTACTTGGCATGAAGTAGCTGCCACCATTTCTTTTGTATTCAGTAGCACTGAAATTTGTAATTATAGTAAGATAAGATACAGCATAAGAATCAGTGAATATATTTTTAAAATACAATATAAAGTAGGAATCATTAATTTGAATGATCTCGTATTACAGAGAAAACATTTAGACGAAGTCGAACAAGGCTTAAAAGAGCATCAGCTGTCAGAAACTTCGGACGGAGAAACTTCATAGGATCCAGTTGTTGAAGATGACAACTAGTGATAATTCATTTTAATCAGTAGAAGAGCCATTGACACCTCATATGAAGCCTTTGGATATTAGACCGCTACCAAAACCTACTCCGAACAAAACTTGTCGTAAACGTAAAACTCAAAGAGCTAAAGTCTTAACAAGTACACCATCTAAAAACATGCAAATAGAAAAGGAAGAAAAGAGGAAACGTCTCAGTAACAATGCTGCTGCTAAAATTTTTTTTAAAAAATCTTCCTTCGACAAGTAAACCAGGTAAAACTGAAAAACAAAGAGCTTCAAAGAGAAAAATTGTAAAAGATTATTTTTGTCTTGTTCGTGGGGGGCCTTATGAGGACCCACAGCTAGAAGATTGGATTGAATGTGGAGATTGTAAAGACTGAGCTCATGAAGCTTGCACAACTTATTCAGGAAGAGGGTCTTATTTTTGCGAACTACTACGTCAAGAATAACAAATCATAATTTGAGACTGATGAAAAAAGACTAAAATTAATATTTAAATGTTATTTTTAAAGTTTATTATACGTGTGATTAAGCTCTCATCATCAATGTTTAAGAAAATTTATATATGCTTGTATTTGTAAAATCTATGGTGCTCACCCGCTTTGCCCGAACGGCTTGCTTTATGCCCTCTTGTAGGGCAAAGCGGGTTTTTTCAGTGTTTTTTATTTTTGATAATAAATAATCATAAAATTTAAAATAACGCAATAATCATTTTTCATTTTAAAGTTCAAGATATCTCTTAAGAAATAAAATCAAAAACACTGTGATAAAAGCCCCAAAACTACAACTTCTGAGAGTATTGTTAACCTACCCCCTTTAGACTTCCCTCCCCTATGCCTTCATCGTTAACAAACGGTTTTAAAAACTTTTTCTTGTAAGTTTACAACAATTAGATAGTTTTAAATTTCATTTTAACAAATTTTAAGCAACAATCGTTATTTAAGTGACTCTGTGTTGCTTAACAATGTATTGTTTCATTTATAATTTTAGGAATTCAACAATTAAAAACATTTATAAGTGTTTCATTTTTGAAAAAAAATATTCATTCTAATTTTTGAGCTTGCTAGTTATACTTTAACGCTTGAGCTTAAACTTCTAGAGTGATTAAAAAGTGGAAAAAATGCTTGGTTTCATTAGAAACTGGTTGATGTTCTTGGTGTTTTGTAAACGTAAGCATTAACAATTTATAAAATATCCACATTTTAGATTTTCAATAATATTTCACGAAATAAGCTTATTAAGCCATCAAAGCATTATGAAAATTTAAAAAAATTTCTAAAAAATGATTTATGTGATTAATATGATATTGAATGCTAATTTCATTTAATCTGAGTTTTTCACAGACTTTTACAATCTGTATTTGTAAACATTTAACTAACAAAAGTTGATGCTTACTAATATTAGTAAATATTTACTTTATTTGGAGTTTAATTATTTTAATGACAAAAAGCTTTAAACCTATATTATTTGTATTGCTAAGTGATTGTTAACTTGGATAGTTGTTTTATGCCAAGTACATGCGATTAATTTCATTATAATTATTTAGAAAATTATTGCGATTGCGCACGTACTATAATATTTGTTCGTTGAAAATAGTATATCCAATTCTCATTATGCATTTATTTTTCCACGAATAAACTCTTTTCTATTTAGAAATATGTATAATTTCATAAAAAGGACGTACCAAAATTTCTCAAAGGTTTTCAATAACAGTAGAGTACAAGCTCCAATTTTTAATTTTTCTATTTTAACTAAATAATTGTTAGCTTGGAACTACGCATGTTTTTACAATTATCATAAAGTCTTATTTAAATTATTTACTTTTTTTTTAATGATATTANAATCATTATAAATATTTAATTCGTCAGAAATAAGTGTAACGTAGCAAGAATAGCAGCAATTTTGGCTTTATATGAAACCAACATAACTCAAATTGTCATTGATAATATTATTTGATTCTTGAATTTATGAATTTTTATAGACATTGTTAATTAAAAAAAAATCACTGCAAATATGTCCAGGTGCAGATTATTGTGTTTGACACTTATTTAAAAGTTCCGGATTAATTTATGCCCAGTTAGAAAGAGTATTTTTATAAATCAATGTGAAATACCAATTCAAATTATGCCCTGACCTATAACAAACAGTTTTAAAAACTTTTTGCTGTAAGTTTACAACAATTAGATAGTTTTATATTTCATTTCATCAACTCTCCAGCAACAATCGCTATTTAAGTGACTCTGTGTTGTTCAACAATATATTGTTTCATTTATACGAGTAATTCTAAAATTTCAACAATTAAAAACATCAATAAGAGTTTCATTTTTGAAAAAAGAATTCATTCTAATTTTTGAGCTTGTGAGTTATACTTTAACGCTTGAGCTTAATCTTCTAGAGTGATTAAAAAGTGGAAAAAATGTTTGGTTTCATTAGAAACTGGTTGATGTTCTTGGTGTTTTGTAAACGTAAGCATTAACAATTTATAAAATATCCACATTTTAGATTTTCAATAATATTTCACGAAATAAGCTTATTAAGCTATCAAAGCATTATGAAAATTTAAAAAAAATGTCTAAAAAATGATTTATGTGATTAATATGATATTGAATGCTAATTTCATTTAATCTGAGTTTTTAACAGACTTTTACAATCTGTATTTGTAAACATTTAACTAACAAAAGTTGATGCTCACTAATATTAGTAAATATTTACTTTATTTGGAGTTTAATTATTTTAATGACAAAAAGCTTTAAACCTATATTATTTGTATTGCTAAGTGATTGTTAACTTGGATAGTTTTTTTATGCCAAGTACATGCGATTAATTTCATTATAATTATTTAGAAAATTATTGCAATTGTCCACTTACTATAATATTTGTTCGTTGAAAATAGTATATCCAATTCTCATTATGTAGTTATTTTTCCACGAATAAACTCTTTTCTATTTAGAAATTTGTATAATTTCATAAAAAGGACGTACCAAAATTTCTCAAAGGTTTTCACTTACAGTAGAGTACAAGATCCAATTTTTAATTTTTCTATTTTAACTAAATAATTGTTAGCTTAGAACTACGTATGTTTTTACAATTATCATAAAGTCTGATTTAAATTATTTACTTAATAGTAAAAGTCATAAAATCCAACTTTAAAATTATGCACTAAATAGTAATTATACAGTGATTCGCTGAAATGAAGTGCACTAAAATCAAATTTCTTTTAATTTTATTTTTTAATAAAACTTTTTTCCAAGCATGATTTAGATTACTTGTTAACAAACTGAAATTGCTAATAAAAATCCATGGACTTACTTCAGCCAATATGAGGGAAATAATTAATTATCTGAATTTTTATTCGGATAAGTTATGATTTCCCCCCCGTTTATTATTAATTAAACGCAATTTTGCAACTGGTATATAATATTACATTATAAGGTAAATATCGGTTATTTTGTTTTACAGCCAAGAAAAGAAATAGAAAGGCGACAATCGCCAAGAATGATGATTCGGACCAACTTTATTACGAGGAATGGTATTTGAGACTCCGTCGTCTTGCCAACAAGTGCATGGTTAAGAAAGATTGGGGTGTTAATGAAAAGTTGGAAGACGAAATTGTTTATGAGTGGAAGCCTTATAAACATATAAGATCTCACAGTCTTCCAAATATGCATATTCAGTTTGCATGTTCAGAAATGACGACGGAGGTGATGGATATGCGGTCCGATGGGGACTCAGATTCCAAAAGTGAGTCCGTTGTCCAGATAAATGACGAAGGGTATGACGAAGAGTTGGTATATAAATTGACGAACACCGATTACATTTTTCGGGAGTACAAACGAATCAAACGACTCTATAGAGGATCGTCATACGAGTCATTAGCGGACGATATTAATGGAATGCTTAATGGTGACGTGGAAGTGGATGGCCGTTGTTCTTCACTTTTGATGGAAGAAAAGGCCTCCAGTGATGAATCCGAGATAAAAATGAGGTATTGTTTTTAATGCACTTCTTACTTTTTTTAATTCTATCATTATAATACGTTGTTTAAGATTATATTCAATGAAAACAATTTTTTACGAAGTTCATCATATCTTGATTTACATCAACGTAAAGAAATCTCCATGATGATTAGTTTTAAATAACAGATCAAAAGGTTACAATAGATATGTATTTTCTTTTTCAAGTATGAAGTTAATTCATGTAGCTTTAAAATTCTTTATTCGTGAATATATATATTTTTTTATATATGGGTATAATGGATGAATTCTCTTTTTTTCCATTCGGCATCTTCAAAATCTCAAAAAAACCATTTTGAAATTGATCTTAGGTAATTAATAAGTAGGTAATAGGTAATTAATTCTTAAATAGGTAATTTTAAAAGTTAAAAACGTGTTTAAAATATTTTTTAAGTATTTCTAATCCTCTAGCTTTATTTTTCTTCCTAAGTTCTCGTAAACATAATCAAGAAAGATTTGCATATTTCTGAATTATAATTTTTTAAATTTTTTTATTTTTTAACTTTTTTTTTGAAAAAGTCCTTCTTCCTGTGCAAAGAGTATTCTTTAATCTTAATATACTTTTAAAGTATTTGCCAAAAAAAGATATTGAATAAATAAGTACATCAGTGATCTCAAAAAATTGCAATTAATCAAGAAAGTAACAAAAATTCAACCGAAAATCTCTACGCAATAGGTGGCACTGAAATCATTAAAAAATAGTTTCGTTGCTGGATAAATCTTCGAATTTTTTCAAATCTAAACCTTCCTTCCGGTACTAAAACACAGGTTGTGACTTTATCATTACCACCTTGCTTAATAGGGAATAAGCAAGGTTTTCCATAGCGTTTTCGTTTCTCTTTAGTTTTATTATTCGTTCCTGATATTGTGCAAAATGAAAAACCCTTAAATTTTAATCTAATTATCATATTTGGACTCAATCTTATTATTTCGCGGAAGGGACTTAAAAAAACAAGCTATTTAATCAAATTTAAAATAAGAAATCAAGTAAGAAAACACATTTTCTTTGATTAAATATAAGTTTTTTTTAAGACAGATTCGGATTTCTGATCATTTAAAACACAGGGGATAGCCGCAATCTGGGAAATATGGTCCCAATAGTATGTCAATAGTCATTTTCGTTTTAATCGTATTTTTCCATTTTTTTGAGAAAACTTTTGATGAATTAAACATTTTTGCGCAAAATTATGAAATTCGTTTATTCAAATATTCCATTCAGAAAATAATTTTTAAGAATTATTTATTATTTTGTTAATAATAGTAGAAAAATTTAGAACAAAATGATATAATTTTTTTTTTTAAAAATGTACTTATTTGCATTGTATTTGTAAAGATTGTACTTTTGAATGGCAAAATACAAAATTTGAATGTAGTCTGTTGAATAGTTTCAGAGAAATCGAATTTTAAATGTTTAACTTCCTTAGCCAAATACAATAAAATTTTGAATTTATTTTTTATTAGCGAGAAAAAATTATAGCGCATCAAATCGCTTTGGAAGGAAAATTCATAATACTCAATGTTTTTAATTATCTCTTTAGCACGGTCCAGGATATGGTTAAGGAAATCGGTGATGAAAGGAGAGTAGACAAGGTCTTGAAGAAGAACACTAAGAAGTTTAGCGTTCGATCGTTTTTTAAGAACTTGTTGAAGAGGAAGAAAAAATCAAAGGAAAAGGACCGTTAGTGCTTGTTTTAAATAATGGATATTTTTTAAACATGACGGAATTATGGACTCGGACATTGGATTTTCGATTTGGATAATGGATTATGGTTGGATAAATTTTTGGAACTTTGTTACAAAAAAAAAAAAAAAAAAAAAAAAAAAAAAAAAAAAAAAAAAAAAAACAGTAAAAAAAACAAAACAAAAAAAAAACAACCTTTTAATGCTACCCAGAATTAACTTCTGGAAGGTCCCAAGTCCTTTAAAAAGCAGAGGGAAAGGTTTACAACATAAACAGTTACCAAAAAACAGAGCTGGACAAAAATATAATCAATTACATTTTTTGATTACAGTAATCAATTACTTGTAATCATACTAACAACTTTGATTACAGCTGTAATCATGATTACAATATTGATTGCAGCAATCAATTACTTGTAATCTTGATTACAGCTGTAATCAAAATTTTAAATACATATGTAGTCATGATTCAATCAAAATTTTGATTATAACTGAAATCATGATTNGAGTTGGACAAAAATGTAATCAATTACATTTGTTAATTACAGTAATCAATTGCTTGTAATCATAATTACAACTTTGATTACAGCTGTAATCATGATTACAACCTTGATTACAGCTGTAATCATGATTACAATATTGATTACAGTAATCAATTACTTGTAATCTTGATTACAGCTGTAATCGAAATTTTGATTATAACTGTAATCATGATTCCAAGTAATTGCGATTACAAGTAATCACAATAAAAACGATTACGGGTAATCATGAGTGCAAGTTATCAAAATATACGACTACATGTAATCATGATTACATGTAATCTTGATTACAAGTAATTGTGATTACAAGTCTTTTAATCATATTACACGATTACAAGTAATTACAATTGCATACTATATATACAAATACATTATGTAAGTATGTATGGGGATACATATTTTTATGTACATAGAATGTACGCAAGCATGTACGTACAATTTGTGATTCTTACATATACATATACAATGAATGCGGAAACGTTGTTTGTAAGTACAATATTCATAATTATATTGAAATATATATAATACAATACGTACTTACGTATTCATCAAATTTTCGGAGCTCTGAAAAATATATATCCATTATCACCAATAATCTGCAAATTGGAGCCATGATTTCCGGATTGCTGCTAGCCTCTATGTTTTGAAGGTCAAGAATCGAAATCCGTCAAAAAATGTATGTTTATTCAGAGTAAGTAGATTTTTGTGTATCATTTGAAACTTAATTGTGTTAGTTAATTTCGCAACTCTTTCTTCTCGCTCCCGTGAAAATGACGGGATGAGGTTTCGCCCTCAATTTCTCACTCCCGTGATATTTCCGGGCTGGAGTGCTCAGTAGTAACTCGCCAATAAGAATAAAACTAATACATTTCTTTTGCCCGGAAAATTTTTCTTCTTCTCCTTTTACACACCAGATGGCAGTACCAGGATATTTTTAAGGTAATTGTAGATAGTTATTTTATTTTAAACTAGATGTCAGCACTAATCAAATAGCACTAATAAAAAAATAGGCACTTTTATGACCGTTTTCTTGAAAATTAACGAATCATTAAAGGGTTAAATTTTCGTCTATATTAATTAATTAGCATATTCAAGGCTAGATTTTCGATCCATAAAGATTGAGCCCAAGTAAGCGAAAATGTAGTCATTAGCTATATATGCTGAAATTTTTTAAAAGTTACATGGCGATTGCTTCTCTTTCTTTCCTCACTAGAATATAATATCAGTGTTTGTACAGCTAAAATATATAGGTAAAATCTGGAGAACTGAAAAACAGTTATTGGAGATATTCTGTTGTCTACACTATTAATAGTAAACAATAGTCTACTGCTAGCAGTAAAAGCATACAACTTATTAAAAACAGTAAATTCTAGTATTATAAAATGGGATATGTATTGCTATGAATGATTTGGTAATTTCTTACTTCTTTTTAAAAACACATTAAAATTTTATTATTCTTAATAATCATTGCAAGTTAGAATTTTATTTCAATTTATTTCACTTATGGCATTGAACTGTTTGAATCGTGTCAGACTTGTGTCTTACAGTGTTCGATTCCACCATCTTGTAATTTTGAACCCAGTCCTGAAGACCAGAAGTCTTTATTCTACAGCATTAGGGCTGATTTGCATTAGTCACTTTTTGATAAAGTGATCCGAATTTGCATTACACGACGAAAGAAATCACGAAAATCTTTCAAAATGGCAAAATGGTTAGAGAATTCTAATCCATGATCTATTAACCACTGGGCATATTTTATATCCACCTTGTAGCGAGTCGGAAACAGTTTAGGAATTAACCTGTCGTCGTGGGATTCGAACCTGGGTAGCTTCATTAGATAGCCAGTAATCTGTCCTCTAAGTCGATTCCAAGTTCAAGATTATATGAAAGCTTCCCCGCTATGGATTTGCTTCCACCAACTTAATTAACAAAAGAACTCGTTCATTAAGTCGAAAAACAGTTAAAAATTGTCAATAATTTTAAATTGTTCCTACGTTCAGATATCAGTCAGCGATACTACTTTTTTTACTCGTGATGACGTAACTCATGATGACGTAAACAGTATATAACAAAGCATACAATTCACTCAATTAAATTATTGAGGTAATTTAATATCTTGGTATAAAAAAGTTAGAATTCTGTATTACCTTAATTTTATCTTCATTGATTAGTTCTTTCATTGTTTTGCCTAGAAAAGGAAATGTGAGTTGGAATTTTTCTTCTTCTGTTTCATTCACTAATGGACTTCAGCTGTTAGCTAGTTTTTGGGTTTAAAGAATTTGTAATCCGACCTCAAATTGCAATGATTACTATATATAATTGTTTTGAAAGAAAATCCAGTTTCTAAAAATATATTACGATAAGCGAATAGTAGAAGTTAAAGCAAGTATTTAAATCATTTTTATCAACAAAACATATTCACACCAACAATTACAAATGCTTTTATCTAATCTATAAACAGACTAATATGTTGATAATAAAAGCATTGTTTTTCCATATTTGGTTGTTTTTCATCCTTTATAGGGCATTATGCATGGTATTTGTGATCATTTTCTCACTTTACATATTTTTAACCCTTTTATTCCTTTTTCATGAATTTTGAATATTTTTAATTGTAGAGCATTTTACAAGGGAATTATTTTTTTATTGCTGTTGTTGTTGTCGGACATTAAGGCACTGGGGGTGCGATTGTTCTTGTTTTCCAATGGTGCCCTCTATGGCCAAGAATTCAACTTCTGCCACACCCATACTCACACCCGTTTATAGGGCGGACTCATTCATACAACCATTCATTCATCCCCAAATCGCAATTTTGACCTGAACCAGGGAACGATCAATCTCCAATCTAGTACCCCGAAAATATTATTTGTTATGAAGGACTTCATGACCTTACAGATTTAGCGTGCACCAGTCACCATTTACAATCTGCTGGATTCGAACTCCCGTTCTCACGAACGCGAGTCCAACGCCCTACCGACCAGGCTATCCCGGCCATTATTTTTTTAATTAGTTCATATTACTTTAATAGCTAGTGTTGATATTAACCCGTTTCGTCCCGAATTTATAAATTGAAATGATACAAAAAGTGGTTTTATTGAAAAAGTGGTATAATATATTATCGAAATTAATTGTTTTTTCTACTGTTAGGACATTCAAAAATTCTTTGATAGATCAAAAAGTACTTGCTCCTTATAATTTTAGATCTAATCAGAAATAATTAAATCATTGTGGTATCTGAGAATCTTTTAATTCACCCAGATAACTTAAAATGCTGAAAAAAGTTTCCTACCACAATAAATGTCTTTGAAAAAAGGAACTGTCCTAAATATATGACGCTGGGCGTTAACCGGTTAAGCAGAGTTTTTCAAGGTATAAAAAAATTTGCTTTGCCTTCGAACAAACGGCAATATTTTAATTTGAAAAAAATTAAAAAATCATTTGATAATACAATATGTAATTCTACTATTCTTCATGGTTGCAACTGAAAATTGATAAATTCTTACTTATCTTTGTTAGGTATTTATTTTCATCATACATATCAACTTACATATTTATTTTAATTATTACCTTATTTTTTACTAAATTTATAAATACAAGTCATGATTAAAACTTTGTTTGCATAAAAAAAGATATTATGAAATATGCTTTCGAAAATTTCTAAGGACATTATTTTTTATTTTAAGACCATTGTTGATAATTTTTCGGGGGTGTTATTTGAACTCTTCTTAATTAATTTTTAGGTCATAAATATCCTATATGCAACTTCATTTTTCCAGTAAGTTAATATTTTTTAAGAAATAAGTCAAGTTTCGCTACAATGTTTGCACAGTTAAAGAAGTTATAAAAATGTTCCATTACCAGCTAAACTAATATACGATTTTCTCCTGTGAATAAAAATCAATACCGGTACATTCCATGGAAAGAAGAAAGCGAAATTTAAAAAAAATAAAATTCTTTTTTCCTGATACTAAGACTTATAATATTTAGCAGTTATTTTATTTCAAATTAATTGAAATTCAAGTAGTTTTTAAGAAATTTGCTTCTTTTAAGTGGCTACAGACAGTTCGATAAGCAATGCATGTAATTCTTGCAATACGTTTTATATATTTTTAACCCTCTATAGTTGATTATTTCAGAACTCAAAAATCTGCAGTGTTAAACAAATACTGCATAAATTCTTATTCTTAATTACTTTTAAGCTAAGAATATTGCACCCTGGGATACTTTTTTCATCTTAATTTTTGGCTTCGATAAAAAGCCAGCTTTGAAAACAAACAGAAACATTATTTCGTCTGTAATGCATATTTTTTTTAACCCAAACAAATTGGAAATAAAAATGCGTCAGTAAGTAAAAATTGCATATTGTTCCATAAGCTATTACTTCCTTACCTCTAAAAAATTTAAAAACCTTCTTTTATATAGCCAATTAAAATTCAGTTGAATAGTTATTTTAAAAATTCCATCTTAAAAAATGAGAAGAGAATTAAACAAAAAAAAATCTTAGCTTAGGTAATTTTCTTTCTCTCACCAAGATTCCAAGCTTTGGAAGCTTTTTCTTGATATCATATAATCTATTGGTCAGAATCGCTGCTAGAAATAAAAGCATCGCTAGTGTTGCCATGGCTCAAAGGTTGAGGGCACAGAGAACATTTAGATCTATGTCCTAGGGTTTGATCCTCAGTCGCATCTTGAAGTCGATCTAGTTTCAGATCGATGGGTATCAGCTTGTCTGGGAAGTACTGGCTGTTAGTGCACAATTTTGACCCCATTGCAGCTATCATGCCATTAGTCATGAAATTATAGAACTTTAGCTGGCCTGAACTCGGCTGTTGTGGCAATGCTTTATTTTAAATGTTGCCATTAGGTTCTTAGAAGTTGTCCATCATTCTTAGAAGTCAAATGATATGTTGAGGAACAACATTCCCTCCTAAACTAAATGCTAGTAAATACTATGAGAGAAAATAATTAACATAGATAAAATAAATTTAATAGTTCCGTTTCACCTCCTATCACGCTCAACGTAAATATGTTCTGAAGTAACTAAGCATGAGCTGTTTTGAAAACTCTGACTCAGTTTCTTCGGAAGAGGCAAACGTAAACATGGGAGGATGTGAAACTGTAATAGAAAGATTTTGCAGTGCCCATTTGCTTATTCCAACATTCACGCATATATATTTTGAATTTACTGCACCAGCACAGTTTTAGGAATCGCAAGTATGTGCAATTACTGCAAACATGAGCAAACGTAAAGGGATGTGAATTGGTAATTGAGAGATTTACCAATGCTATTTCACACACTTTAGAATTCATATATGTATATTCTTAAAATTCGAGTATATACGGTTTTGGGAATAGGTATCACAATCAAGGGTAATAACTATGAGGGGAGAGGAGTTATCGACGATGTCATCCGTCATCTATTAAAAGCCACCCCAAGATAGAAAAGAGTTAACATGTCTTATATACTAGTGAATTGATGTATAATAATCGTAGTGGTAGTTACGCCGCAATACTTCCCCACCAGAATTTTATCAGAGATAGAATTCGATGAACGGATACCATTAGTTGCTGTTTTTGCGACAGACCGGGAGAGTTGTATTAAGTTAATCGAGTTTTTGTCGTGAGACCTGTTTTAAGTTCACGGTTGTGTGTGTGATCTCTCCTGTGTTGCTATTAGCAGTCGACTGTTTTCAGAATACCGTTGTGTGTAAATGAGACTGAGAAGCAACAGGGCGAGGAGGACGATGACGCAGTCACAAATAGCTAGTCAACTGTTCAATGTGGACCATACATCGAAGTGGGCGTGCTCTGTCTAGGTAGGCGCGTTCAGATCACGTCCGCAGGTCACCAATGTAAAGAGAGTAGAAATCAACAACGCCAATCGTCATCTATCAAAAGGTAGCCCAAGATGGAATCGAGTTAGCATGCTTTATACACTAGTGAATTGCTGTTTAATAATCGTAACGGTAGTTACGCCACAACTATGTGCATGAGTAAACGAAGGAAGATATGAAACGGTATTGCAAAATATTGTGCAATATTTTTAGCATGGTAAGTGTACTTTTTCGTTTTAAAAATTGCACGAATGACGTCACT
This sequence comes from Parasteatoda tepidariorum, assembly GCF_043381705.1. Lineage (NCBI taxonomy): Eukaryota > Metazoa > Arthropoda > Arachnida > Araneae > Theridiidae > Parasteatoda > Parasteatoda tepidariorum. The sequence continues at coordinate 79,178,800 of NC_092205.1, read as the reverse complement.
TCATGCTTTTTTTCCATTTGGTCAAGCAGTAAACGTAATCTAACATCAATTAGACCTAAAAACGGAGGACGCATCTACTAGAGATATTTTGCAAAGCGTTGCGGTTTCCAGTAACTCTAACGCTATTTGAGCTTCAAAGCACATGCGCGGAACTGTCCACTCACATCGCAAAATCGGCAAGGGGCAGAAAATGGAATTAGCGTTACAGTTAACGAAATCAACAGCTACAAAACCTCTCAATTATCTCGATTTTGTTCAAATTCAGATAAACTCGTAAACAAAGCAAAAAATCCTCAAAAAGTGTATTTTTATTTGAAATAATATTAGCATAAAACGCTCCGACAAATACGAGGAGATGCAAATTAGATAGAACAGTTTGCCTTTTAAAAATTTTAAAAGAAAAGAAAGCAGTGGCAGAAGTCTTCTATATGTATAAAGGAATATATTTATGCAAAATAAAAAGTACTTTGTCCTAGTTCTTTATTGCACAAGGGAGCGTATTTATAGCGAAAAAAAAGTACTTTGTCCTGAAAAAGAATAAAAAACAATATTGTCTCTTTGGAAATGAAATAAAGTTTGTAAATCTCAATCCTGATTGCATTGTTCAAATAAAAGCTACAGGTTTTTAGAAAAAATCGAGAAAATCAAGTTGCTTTGTTGTTTTTTAGAAAAGGTATTGAAATGGAATAACATTTCGAATGATTTCGATTTTTTTATCGGTACATTTTGGTCTTCAGTGAGCTATTTTGTTTTAAACACATTGACGATAAAAAAAAGTAATAGAAATGTTATAAGTAATAAACAGATGCAAGTTTGTTTTTAAAATAAAATAGAATCTTTTTATCCCGAATGATAAAAACAGAAGGTTCTTTTTTTTGATATATTGTTATGTGGAGAAAATAAAAATAAGCTTTAAAGAGCTCAAATTTATGATAAAATAATATTTGTAAGTATCCCAAAAGTAATATTTTTAATGTATAATAATTTTTTTTAATCTTAAAAAGTAAACAAACTGATAGAGTTTGTTTTCTTAAAAGCAAATGAAAAAATAATGAAGTAAAATCATTTTCGGTTGATTTTAGAGGCGGAGAGATGTAAAAAAACTAAAAAGAAAAAAATTATATTCATTATCACAATTTTTTTAAATATAATTTACTATGTTGATACACATTATGGTCATGATAAAATAATAAAAGTATTTTCAAAAAATAGACCCAATTTAATTAGTTTGTGTTCAAAGAGGTATAAATTGGACATGAAAAATCTATATTATGTTTTAAATAGTGAATCTGCTTATTATTAATTACGGTCTATTATCAATAATAACCGGAACTTATTAATATTACCCGATTAATTACATGGACTGTAACATACTATATAGTAACGTTTGCTATCAGCTTTACTGTTTGGCTTCAGGCAGTTAATGTAATCAATGTAAACATGGCAGTGGTTTGATTTTATTGTTAGCAAAGACCTTTATCACAAAAGACAACAAGGAGCAGTGGTGGCTTATGGGATAGACCGTTTGTCTCCTAATGAAATGAACTGGATTCGAATCCCAGCGATGGCTAGTTAATACGAATTTTACACCCGGCTCGCACCAACCACAGTGCTGACGTCAAAATATCCTCAGTGGTAGACGGATCATGGGCTATTCACCTCTTGTCGTCAGGTTAACCGCGTTTGCCGTCAGGATTCATCCTTTGCCCTCATGCTAACCGTGGGAGGCTTTCGTGATTTTTCTCACCATGTAACGCAAATGCTGGTTAGTTCCATTAAAAGTCTACCACGAAGGCGAATTTATCCCAATACTTGATCCAGTAGTTCCCTTTTCTTCTGGATTGGGTTCAAAATTATTAGGCTACGGCAGTGAATATTGGCAGCAGTAAACCCTAAATTGGATCAGCTGTTCAATGACGTTTATGAAATAAAGCACATATGGTTTAAGAATGATTAGAAAATAAACCATGTAAGCTTAAAACAATATTAAATTTAACTGCGGTTGTTAACGCGCGTTGATGTTAGGATTAAGCTTACAAAAACAACCCTTTAACATTGAGATTAAATCTACCTTTGCTATGAAAAGATGGAAGAATCTTCTGAAATCTAAAACGAATCAGGAAAAGAAAAAAGGTTTTGGCAGCAGTCATGCTATGATAAGAAAAAAAAAAAAAAGGTTTATTTTTGGTTTTATGACCATCGCTGAAACAAGATTTTTTCCTGTAGGCATTCATATAGTTTATTTAACACTTTAAAAGTGAATGTTTGCTGGATCATTAACTTTTCACAACAAACAAAAGGTTGCATTTCAGAGCTAGGAAGAAAAAAAAGGCAAAAACAGGGTTGACAATAAAAGGTAAGAAATAAGATTTTTTTTGTAAAGTGTTTTTTTCGTGTGCCTTTATTTAATCTTAAAATAAACAAGATTGGGTTACCAGTATTTCTACCCAGTTTAAAGAAGGATTAATTACTCAAACCTTCTATGTCAAGAAAATTATCGTACAATGTTTGTCGCAAGATTACCTGCTTCCTGGGTTTTAGTTCTGAATAAGTCAAAGTGAGTGTATGCTTGCTGTTTTTCATATGTGTATGTGGGCACTAATTATATTTGTTGTGGATATAAATTTTTCTTATTTTTTTATACAGTCCATCATATTCTAAGTAAAAATCATTGAGTTATTACCTGACCGCGAACAACTATGTAAGTTTCGTACCATTAATTTCCACTGCTTGTGCGGTTACATAGATATATCACAGCATGGAATTTTGAGTTCGAACAATATTAACAATTGTTTCTTGAGTCTATTTGAGTGAAGCACATTAATAATTTTTAAAATGTTAACAAAAATGGTATAAAGTACTTTTTGGGGAACTAAGCCATAAGAGAATGTAGAAAGTATAAAAAAAATGAAAAACTGAACTATATTAATGAGATACCTGCAAGTGACGTAGTGTGGGTATATTGATTCTGGTTGGTTGCTGAAACGTGGTATTTGATTACGTTGGCAATTGTTCTTTCCATTATACTACGAGTAAGCCAAGTCCGTCAAGTATCAATTCCCTTAAATGACATATTCCATAATCCTAGACAAAGATTAGTCCACGAAGATTTTAATTCTTTCACTATATATTTTTTACTTAACACAAAGACAGGCATGGAGCCGAGTAGAACATAAACAAATTTAATTATTGGGGGGGGGGGGGGGGGNGGGGGGGGGGGGGGGTGAGCGTCAGCGAAAAAGGGTGGAATCCACTAGTTTTAACAAAATAGTAGGTTGCAAAAAAAAGGGATACAGCGTTCGCCCTCCAATGACGCGAACCAGGTTCGAATCCCAGTCGATTCGAATTCCGCATCCGGCTTGTACCGACCACAGTACTGACGTGAAATATCCTCAGTGGTAGCCGCATCATGAGTTATAGTCTCCTTGCTATCAGGCTAATCGTGGGAGGTTCTCGTGGTCTTCCTCTCCTTGTAACGCAAATGTGGGTTAGCTCCTTCAAAAAGTCCTCCACGAAGGCAAATTTCTCCCAATACTCGATCCAGGAGTTCCCTTATCTTCTGGATTGGGTTCAAAATTACAGGACTACGGAGTTGAACATTAATAGTCATAAACTCATAAAATTGGGTCGGCGGTTCAACGACGGTTATAAACTAAAATGGTTCCGATATCATGCACACATTATTATATGTCATTAAATTAAGAAAAGAATATCAGTAATGTTCCAATGCTTTCAACACTTCATGTTTATATTTCGACGCTTTTTAGCACTAAAGTACCATTTGTGATTTGGAGCCGAAGGGTCAAACTCTGCCAATGGGGGAAAGGTCCCGTTATAGAAATCATCAAGTATCTCAGTTTCTAAATATTTCTGTACAAGATCTTCACTCAAACGGGACAACAGAAGCCTTTCTCGCAAGAAGTTGTAGCTCCCTGATAAAATAGCATTTCACGTTATATTCCATAGCAAATTTTGGAATCTCGTTGAACTCTCTTCAATGTTAAACGTCTCCAGTATCTGAGTCAGTGTTAACAAAGCGAACATAAACTTGAATTCTGTTTACTCAGTCAACACTTGTTCATTAAAGAGATTTTCGGAATACATGCATGAAAAGTACCTTTATCTCATCCATTCAACTGTAAGTAAAATATGATAGCTTGACTACATTTTACGTAACAAAATTTACTCGTAAACCATGAATATTATCTCACCAAACACTAGTTGGCGTGATTAAATTTTGTAAATTTTCACATGCATTTTTATTTATTACACAGAGGAACAGAATCTTTTTTCGTTTTCTGTTGCATGAGATTTTTTAACGGATCTTCGATATTTTCACGTCGCTTATTTCAAGTCTGCAATCGGGTTCTCCTTCCGAGTTAGAGTTTTTAGTGTTTACTTTTATTAGAAGCTTAGTGTTTACTTTTATTCTCTTAAACGTAAAAATATATGTTTTTCTTAAATAACGATTGAGAAATTTTTTTTAAAAGTTTCTGATAGATTGCATAAATCATAGTTCACAGATCAACAGACTTCATTGGTTTAATTGGGAAAGAGAAAATATCGAGCATCCTTGTATACATTTATTAGATAAAAATGCAATTTATGAGATTGAAATAACTGAACAGTAATGTATAGAGAGTTCTGAAATCCTCTGTATGTAATATGTTTAAAACTCTTATAAAAATGTGTATATTCGCATTGCACTCTGAGAAAGTTCCGTAAAATTTGGAGATTGGTCGCTAATTTTTACAGCCAGCCCTCTTCTTCGAGAGGGCAAGCTTATTGTTATAAAATACATAAATTGATTTGCATCTTCGCCTAAACAATTTTTTTTCTTACAAAGTTATGATAAAAATATAATCAAAATATAAATTAAAAAAAATTTATAATTTTTTTTAATTGGAAATCATACTGAACTAAAACTATATCAGAACGAAAACTGAACTTCACACTTTGTCGAGTCTAATTACTTTTATTATTAGTTGGGTTTCAAACAACTTTCTATTTTGGCAGTGACGATCTAAAACATTTCAACTGAATTCAAGAGAGTACTTTCCCATGATGCTCCCTCACGGCTTTTCTTCTCTGGGGACAAAGAGCGTGTAACTCTCTCATTTTCTGACAGATGGCAGCACTTCACAATTTTTCGCTGACCCACGATTTATCTTGAATCCAGAAACAATTATTCTGAATATTAAACGAATTTCCACAACTTTAATGATATGCTATGGTTAACAGCCATGAAAATTTTACGGACAGACCCTGTAATAAATATGTTAACTTTATTGTAATCATTTAAACAATTCTATTATTATTATTATGAGTCTGACGACTTTATGGGCATAAACTGTTTTTACGGTCATTAATTTGCTTGTCACTGACACTGACCTGAATCGATCGGGGAAATTTTTTAAAGTGTAGGGATCATAAATTAATATGTAAGCGAGGAAGAAACAAAAACGATATCGGAATATGACGAATCACTAGTGAGGCAGGCGGTAAAAAAAAATTTAATTACCTAATGAAATTTGGAGGTGTTTCCAATAAGCACTCTCCTCCCTGATTCAATTGACAGGTTTTGATATTTTTTGTCCCGCTTTCTTTAGAAATTATTAATTACGTTTTGATGACGTTTTTCTTTTTCTTTCTTCGTTTAAATATCAATTTGCGACATTAAGATTTTATTGCTTTTGCAATTTATTTTTGAAAATCATTTAAAAAATATATATTGAGTACAATTTTGCGGAATATTTTACGTAAGAAAATCGCAATTAAAACTTAATTTTGCTGAATAAAGTTCATCGAATAATTTACGAAATTTAATATTTTACATAACACTTCTTATGGGATTCACGCCGATACTAGGATTTGAATCCTCGTGAGAACGTTGTGCAGTCTTTTCTACTAAAATAACAACAGTACAAATTACTACTTCTTAGTAGTGACAGTACTACTTTTTAGGCCGTCAGCAGGATTTGAGTCCTCATGAGAATGTTGTGATGTCTCTTCAACTAAAATAGCAGCAGTACAAATTACTACTTTTTAGTAGCAACGGTGCTACTTCTTAGGCCGCCACTAGGATTTAAGTCCTCATAAGAATGTTGTGCTATCTCTTCCATTAAAATAGCAACAGTACAAAATACTACTTCTTAGTAACAACAGTATTACTTTTTAGGCCGTCACTAGAATTTGGGTCCTCATAAGAATGTTGTGCTATCTCTTCCACTAAAATAGCAACTGCACAAATTACTACTTCTTAGTAGCAACAGTACTACTTCTTAGGCCTCCACTAGGATTTGTGTCCTCATGAGAATGTTGTGCTTTCTCTTCCACTAAAATAGCAACAGTTCAAATTTTATCGATATTTTTTTAAAAAAAGATTCTTCTCTAATTATCCTTTAACAGCAATTGACATTCATTAATTTGCAACAAAAATTAAGGGGTTTAAGGGAAGCACCACAAACATTTTATGTTCGGCTTTTATATTTCTGGAATAAAGTCACAGAATTTTTTTTTTAAAGATATTATAGATGATACGATGGTTTGGAGAGAATAAAATCATTTCTGAAAGATGCTTTTGACATTTTGTGATGTGAGATTTTTTCTTCGGATTTTATTCACTCGTGGAAAAAAATATGTAAAATATTTATGGGAAAAAATAACCGCTGTATCAATTTTATTTCAAATGCATACTATCTTGTGCATACTTTAAAATATTTGCAACTTTGAAAGGTAGCAATTATTCAGCATGTGCCATTTAGTTCATTGGAATTACTTGGAAGATTTAAATATTTCATCCAAGCTATATTGAAATGTGTTATTCAACTTAATTTTTTCAGCAATTTGAATTAAGCTTTCTTTTTTGAAAATGATTAGTTGCATTAAAAGTTTTGAATTTTGTTAATGATGTGTTTCTGATGAAAATTGACAGTGTCTAAACTAGTTTACTCATTATTTCTCTAAAATTAGGAATGAACATAGATATATTTACAATAGCATATTTTTTAATTTTTTAAAAAAAAACAAACACAAAACATTTTGTTATGCTGAGAAATGTGACAAATTCTAAGCAAAATAAAAAAGACTAAATAAAGTAAAAGAGCAAAATAAATGAATTAAAAAAATAACGAAACTACAAAATAATGAATGAATACAACTTGTTTTGATAAAAAAATAGCTAAGGAAATAAATTTGTTAGTGAACTACAGATTCTTTAATTTTTACAGCCATAAGATGTTTTCCAAAAATTATTTTTTAACATGAGATAAAATTCTATAAAATATTTCATGGATTTTATTTCAAAATGGAAAAATAATAGACATTCCTCTTTTAATGAAATATATTTTCGAAGTTTATAAGTCTCATAAAAAAATAATGTGTAGTCAAACTATTTTCGCAGAAAATCGGATGAAATATTTTTACAAAAAATCAGTTTAAAAAAATTGATTGAAAAGCATTCCAATCGTAAATTAAGTCCAAGAAAAATAAATGTTTCATGTAATATTTTAAAAGCTCTCGATACTGAAAAAAAAAATCTTAAGCGGCGAAACTAATTAAACTCTTCCTACTTCCTTTATAATTGTTATAAATATATAATAAGTTAAGGATCTCAATGGTTAAGGGCTCTGAAGTGTCATTGTGAAGAGTTCGGGTTCGATACCCAGCTGTGTTTTGAAGCCCATTCTCCTTCAGCTTTTCTACACTGTGAAAGGTTTTCACGATCTTCGCTCCAAAAATGGTGGCAACTACTTCACACCAAAGTCTTGGTGTTCCACTACACCAAAAATGTTCTATTACACTACTTGGCATGAAGTAGCTGCC
>NC_092205.1:79082428-79170476 GCF_043381705.1 Parasteatoda tepidariorum | reverse complement strand
CTGGGTTTTAGTTCTTAATAAGTCAAAGTGAGTGTATGCTTGCTGTTTTTCATAATATGCGGGCACTAATTATATTTGTTGTGGATATAAATTTTTCCGATTTTTTTCTATACAGTCCATCATATTCTAAGTAAAAATCATTGAGTTATTACCTGACAGAACAACTATGGGAAAGAGGAAGTTTCCTAGCATTAATTTCCACTGCTTTTGCGGTTACATAGATATGTCAGAGCTTGAAATTTCAGTTCTAACAATACTAACGAGTGTAAAATTGTTTCTTAACTATATTTGAATGAAACACATCAATAATTTTTAAAATGTTAACAGAAATCGCATAAAGTACTTTTTGAAGAACTAAACCATAAGAGAATGTAGAAAGTATAAAAAAAAAAATGAAAAACTGTACTATATTAATGGGATACCTGCAAGTGACGTAGTGTGGGTATATCGATCCTGATTGGTTGTTGAAGCGTGGCATTTGTTTACGTTATCAATTGTTCTTTTCGTTCTATAACGAGTAAGCCAAACCCGTCAATTATAAATTCTTTTAAGTGATACATTCCATAATCCTTGACAAAGATTAGTCCGCAAAGATTTTAATTCTTTCACTATATGTTTCTTATTTAACACAAAGGCAGGCACGAAACTATGTAGAACATAAATAAACTAATTATGCATCGAAATTGTCAGGAACAGAGAACAAAAATGTATCATGGTTACAATAAAATACTTAAGCAAATAATAAATCTAAGTTAAGTAAAAGACTTAGATTAGAACAAATTTGATGTGCGATCCGCCGCTGTAATTAATTAACTTTACGTTAATTAACATTCCTATTTTTCTGGCGATACTTAGCTGAACTTTAACTCGCCATTTTGCTTATAAGCAATGAGCTGGAGCTGACGTCATAGGTCACGAGTAAGGGTATCCGTGATCTTCGTCTTCTGAAGTGTAAGTACCCAATTTAATAACGAAACATTTAAACCACCAAAGTTACATACACAAAAATGTCATATTTGACTTTATACACATTTATATTAGATATAAATATGCAAATTAAATATTTTACTTTTGTAGCGTAATATATAAAATCATTTTTAAAAGTTTAGAGTGTACTTTTATTCTCTGAAACGTAAAAATATATGCTTTTTTTTAAATAACGATTATTTTTTTTTAAAGTTTCTGAAAGATTGCATAAATATCAATAGTTTTCATTGGTTTAATTGGGAAAGAGAAAGTATCGTGCATCCTTGTACACATTTATTAGATATAAATACAATTTATAAGACAGAAAAAAAACTGAACAGTAATGTATAGAGGGTTCTGAAAACTTTGATTTTAGTAAATGTATAGGTTTAAGATTCTTAAAAAAATGGGTATATTCACATTGCACTCTAAGAAAGTTCCTTAAAATTTGGAGTTTGGCCGTTAATTTTTACAGCTAGCCCTCTTCCTCGAGGAGCAGATTATTGCTATAAAATACATAAATTTATTTTCCTCTTTGCCTAAACAATTTTTTTACAAAGTTATGATAAAAATATAATAAAATATAAATTCAAAAAATTTGAAATCATACTGAACTAAAACTATTTCAGAACGATAACTGAACTTCACACTTTGTCGAGTCGAAGTAAATTACTTTTATTATTAGTTGGGTTTTAAACAATTTTCTATTTTGGCAGTCCCTATCTAAGACATTTTAACTGAATTCAAGAGAGTACTTTTCCCATGATGAATAATATAGTATGAGGTATCTCCCTCACGCCCCTTCTTCTCTAGAGACAATGAGCATATAACTCTCTCATTTTCTGACAGATGTCAGCACTTCACTACTTTTCCTTATTCCACGATTTATTTTGAATCCACAAATCATTCTTTGGAATATTAAAAAATTTCTACAAGTTTAATGTTATATTATGGCTAATGACCATGAAAATTTTACGGACAGGCCAATAATAAATATGTCAACTTTATTGTAATTATTTTATCAATTGTATTATTATTATGAGACTTACTTCCTTATGGGCATAAATTATTTTTACGGTTATTAATTTGCTTGTCACTGACACTGACCTGAATCGCTCGGGGAAATTTTTTAGAGCGTAGGGATCATAAATTAATATTTAAGCGAGGAAGAAACGTAAACGCTATCGGAATATGACGAATCACTAGTGAGGTTGGCGGTAGAAACAATTTGATTACCTAATGAAATTTGGAGGTGTTTCCAGTAAACACTCTCCTCTCTGATTCGATTGACAGGTGTTCTCTGTCCCACCTTCTTTAGAAATTATTCATTGTATTTCGATGACGTTCTTGTTTTTCTTTCTGCGTTTAAGTATCAATAAGCGACATTAAAATTTTATTGTTTTTGTAGCTTATTTTTGACAATAATTTAAAAAATATATACTGAGTAAAATTTTGCGCAATATTCTACTTAAGAAAATCGCTATTAAAACTTAATTTTGCTGAATAAATTTCATCGAAAAATTCACGAAATAAATTTTTTTTCGAAACATTTCTTAGGGGATTCGATTTATGCCGCCACTAGGATTTGAGTCCTCATGAGAACGTTGTGCTATCTCTTCTACTGAAATAGCAACAGAACAAATTTTTTCCATATATTTTTTTAAAAGATCCTTCTCTAATTATTCTTTAACAGCCGTAGACATTCAATAATTTGCAACAAAAACAATAATTTATGTTTGACAATCATTTAAGAAATATATATTGAGCACAATTTTGCGGAATATTCTACTTAAGAAAATCGCTATTAAAACTTAATTTTGCTAAATAAATTTCATCGAAAAATTCACGAAATAAAATTTTTTCGAAACATTTCTTAGGGGATTCGATTTATGCCGCCACTAGGATTTGAGTCCTCATGAGAACGTTGTGCTATTTCTTCCACTAAAATAGCAACAGTACAATTTTTTTCCATATATTTTTTAAAAAGATTCTTCTCTAATTATTCTTCAACAGTTGTTGTCATTCATTGATTTGTAACCCAAATAAAGGGTTTTAAACGAAACACCACACACATTTTATGTTCGGCCACAATTTTATATTTCTGGAATAAAATCACAGAATTTTGTTTTTAGATATTATAAAAGATACGGTGGTTTGGAGAGAATAAATTCGTTGCTGAAAGATGCTCTTGACATTTTGTGATGTGAGATTGTTTCTTCGAATTTTATTCACTCGTGGAAGAAAATATGAAGAATATTTATGGGAAAAAGTAACAAATGTAAAAATTTTATTTTAAATGCATATTATCTTGTGCCTATTTTAAAATATTTGAAACTTTGAAAGATAGTAATTATTCAGCATGTGCAATTTAGTTCATTGTAATTACTTGGAAGATTAAAACATTTCATACAAGCTATTGAAATGTGTTAATCAAAAAACTTTTTTTTAGTAATTCGAATTAAATATTCCTTTTTGAAAATGATTCGAAGCATTAAAAGTTTTGAATTCTACTAATGATGTGTTTTTTTATGGAAATTGACCGTGTCTAAACTAATTTACCCATTATTCTTCCAAAATTAGGAATGAACAGACATAGATATATAGCTTATTTTCAATTTAAGAAAAAAATAGCACTTTGTTATTCTGAGAAATGTGACGAATTTTAAGAGAAATAAAAAAGACTAAAAGTAAAAGAGCAAAATAAATAAATAAATCGAAACAAAATAACGAAACTACAAAATAATGAATGAATACAACTTGTTTTGATAAAAAATCGCTAAAGAAATCAAATGGTAGTGAAATAACAGATTCTTTAATTTTGACTGCCATAAGATATTTTCAAAAAAATTATTTTCAAACATCGGATAAAATTCTATGAAATATTTCGTGGATTTTATTTCAAAATGGAAAAATAATAAACATTCCTCTTTTAATGAATTATATTTTCGAATCTTATAAGTCCCATGAAAAAATAATGTGTAGTCAAACTATTATTGCAGAAAATCGGATGAAATATTTTTACAAAAAATCAGTTTCAAACAAATTGATTGAAAAACATTCCAATCGTAAATTAAGTCCAAGAAAAATAAATGTTTGATGTAATATTTTGAAACCTCTCGATACTGAAAAAAAATTAATCCACGAAACTAATTAAACTCGTCCTACTTCCTTTTTTATTGTTATAAATATATAATAAGTTAAAGCTCTGAAGTGTCATTGTGAAGAATTCGGGTTCGATATCCAGCTGTGTTTTGAAGCCCATCCACCTTCAGCTTTTCTACACTGTCAAAGGTTTTCGCGAATCTTCGAGCCAAAAATGGTGGCAACTACTTCACACAAAAGTCTTGGTGTTCCACTACACCAAGAATGTTCTATTACACTACTTAGCCTGAAATAGCTGCCACCATTTCTTTTGTATTCAGTAGCACTGAAATTTGTAATTATAGTAAGATGAGATACAACATAAGAATCAGTGAATATATTTTTAAAATACAATATAAAGTAGGAATCATTAATTTAAATGATCGTGTAGCACAGAGAAAACATTTAGACGAAGTCGAACGAGGCTTAACAGAGCATCAGCAGTCAGAAATTATTCTTGATAGAATCAATTCTAGCATTCTAAATTCATTCTATTTTCGTAAGTCTAGCTTAAATATTTAAGGAAAAATTGACATTTTCATATTTTTTTTTGTCCGTTTCATGTTTTTTATATAACTTTAAAAATATTAAATAAAGTTAAACAAATTTTTTGGGAAATTTAAAATTAATTTCAAAATTTTTGCTTTAAAATTTAAAAATTTGAGCGAAATCGGTCGAATATTCCTTGAGAATGAATCTAAAAAATAATTCTGATCTTGAAGTAAACACATTACAGTGTAAAAATTAATAAATTGAAGTGAAAAAGAAAAAAAAATTAACATAATCAATGAATCATCATTAGATCAATCGCTACTAAAACGAATAAGAAATAATCTGATATTATTCCATTATATATTAAGTTTACTTGTAGAATAAAAAGCAAATACATTCTATTGCAAATAAAAAAGGTCATCGCCCTGATTTTCTAAACTATTATAATAATTTCATGTTTTTAATCATGATTAATTAATATAAAAAATTATATCAAGAGAGATTAACGAAGTTTGACCTCTTTTCCGGAATGTCTGTCAAGATTTAAAATAATAAAAAGAAAATTTTGGAGATTTAGTAGATGAGTTCTTATTTATTCTCTTTTTACATTCTTGATTAATAAGAAAAGTAAGCGTTCAAAACTTCCAAAACAAAGCTCATTTTCAAAATTGTTTGATGACTTCTTCAACACATGGACTCATAAGAGTAAAAATTTCGTGACCATTTTGATCTTCTTTTTATATTTTGATAATTTTCAAACATGTGACAATTTGGAACAATTGAGTAAATTTGTTGTGTAATTGTAGAGTAATTTTTATACTTAATCGTTATAAGTAAATAAAAAATTATACTTTGTCTAATGAACTTCTGTTTTAAATTTGAATTGAACATAAATATTTACAGTTACGGAAAAATACGTACGAAGTAAATTTTTATAACTAGAATCTTGACTTGTTAAAATGAGTAAAGAAATAAAGAAATAGTTGTTTGAATTATCCTTTGTGTTTTACTCAACTAATAAATATTTTTTACATGTAACATAAATATTTATGTATTCTTTTGCCTTTGCTATACGCATTTATTTACACATTGGGAAAATATGTCTTGTGAATACTCCTGGAAAATGGTAAAACTTAACCATGCTTCCTCTACACCAAAGAGCTCTGCAATTTTAAATTTTAACCGAAGCTCTTTGGTAATTATTTTGGTAAAATTAACAATAAAAAATGGTTTTACGTGGGAAAGTTTAGTAATTGTGACAAAATTTGGTAATTTTTGCATGATATTTTAGGGCATGTCGCAAAAACCATTTATTCGGTTAATTTTCCTTTTTTGTTTTGTATTTTTTACTAAATGTGTGGTTATAAGAACTATAATTTTGAAAACCAGAATTTCCGGTAAAACATTATCAGTTGAAAGGGTAATCAACTAAATAAATGGTTGAAATATCTCATATTTTGGATTTTACTATCAGAATTATGGTTCATTTTATCAGCATTAACATACAGTACCGTTATTTTACCAGAATTGTTTCGTTGTGCATTATTTAAGGAGGATATTAAAATTATTAAAATAAAAATATTTGTCAAAATTATGGGTATTAAACATTACGAATTAAATATTTTCATAAAAACAAGGATCGATCCACATGTATAAAATGGTTTTGCAAGAAATTTGGGGTTTTTAAAATCTACGTAATAGGATGTTTGTTAAAGGGTATGGGTATTAAATGTACTTATAGAAGTGTTTGTTTTAAAAATGTATGGAAATGCTTTTTCACTAAAATTGATAAAAGAAACAAATGCTAAATTTGTTGTGCTAAATTTCGATGACAAATAAAAAAAAATGCTGCAATTCAAATTTCTTTTGCGACGAAAAAAGAGATTTGAGTCAAGAGCTATGAAATAATTTAAATGAATTAAAATTTTTTTTGTTTACAGCAGGATCAAAAATATTCTTTAAATCTCTATGCCAGTTATTCTCAACCTTTTTTTTGTGGCGGTACAATTATTACGATTTCAAAATTTGACAGCAAAAAATGAAAAAAAAATTGTTTAAAAGTTGTATAAATAATACACTGTGTTAAATAGTCTGTGATAATTTTGAATGTGAAATAAAATAATATGTACTACAAAAACAAGTTTATAAAGGGATTAATTATTTCTTTCGACTAATTTTTTATGAGTTAGTAACAGTTATCTATTTTTTTTGCTAGTTATTAATTGTTAGCTTGTTTTCTATAGTTAATAACTGTTAGTTTTTTTACATTAATTAATTTTTTTATTGTGATTTCTTGTTAATTAGTTTTTTTGCTAATTATTAATTGTTACCTTATTTTTCTGTTAGTTATCCTTCGTTAATTTACTTTTATAACTAATAACTGCATAGCTTACTTTAATGATCAGCTTTTATTTCCGTTGGAAAGTTAATATTTAGCTTGTTTTCGCCTTTGATAATTATTTTAATAGTCATTAAATTTCCTTCTTATTTTAAAATTTTTTAAAACTGTGTGTCAAAGACAATTTAAACACTTCCTTCTTATTTTAACTTATTTTAAGATTGTCAGAGACAAGACAGTTGCCGACAAAGATGTTCGTGCGGTTAAAGCGTGGAAAAATTATAAAAAGTATATGTATATAATATTATATATATGTACACTTTTCTTCAATTTAAATTTTACTCGTTATAAAAAAAGCATTATAATTTTTATTGTATCACTTCTAATATTTGACGGCACATTTTAAGAATTTGGCGGCACACAGAAATGCCGCGACACAATGGTTGAGAATCACTGCTCTATGCATTTCCAAACATTTTTTTAATCTCTTTATGAAACCGCTTCATTCTTAATTCTCTACTTTACAATAAGAAAATCATAAAAAGAAAAAAAAAGTGAAGTAAAAAGTTTTTGAATGAGAAATTCTTTATCGTGACTCGAAACTTAGAATGTTTCAAATATTGTTATTGTTTAATAATTCTTTTAAGTACCTCTTAGAAATATAGAAATTAGTTTATTGAAGATAAAAAGCTAATTAAAAACCATTCTGATATTGCAGTAAGAAAAATTATCATTCTCAATTGATATTGAATAGAATTAAAGATTTTATGCTTGCAAAACAACGCAGCAAGTAAATGTATTTATGAGAAAAATAGCACAAATATAGACAGTCATGATATGAACGAAAAAAAAATGATGACGAGAGTTATGACAAATGCAAGAGCGATTTTTTTTTATATGGAAATAAAGAGCAGACTGTTATTACTATCAAAATGTCGGATTATTTGTCCAGCATCTTCATGGAATAATCTGCATAAAAATAACCCTTTGATGCAAATGGCACACCAGTGCCCATTTTATATATTTNAGACTAATGCAAGTACGATTTTCTTATATGGAAATAAAGAGCAGACTGTTATTACCATCAAAATGTGGGATTATTTGTCCTGCATCTTCATGGAATAATCTGTATAACCCTTTGATGCAAATGGGACACCTGTGCCCATTTTGTATATATTTTTTCCTTCCGTTTTAATTACAAGCAAAAATATATTTTAGCATTTTTTTTATTACACAAATGATTCTAATAGTTCTCAAAAAATCTGTTAGATTATCGGAATTTCATTTGTACTAAAATTTAAAATTCAAAAAAAAAAGTAGTGAGAAATATATTTTTAATTCATAATCAGAAATTTTATAAATAATTGATTTTGCTTACTAAAGTGATTTCAATGATGAATATAACTGCTTGAAATAACATATAATAAATAACAAATTTGAAAGATTATTATTTGGAAGTGAGCCATGTTTGGCAAATTTTTAATTTAACTCCGAAAAAGATAATTGTGTTTCACGCTATATTTCATAGCCATAAATTATTAAAATGCACAATATAGAATTTTCCACTGATTTTTACCTACATCAATACAAAATATGGAAAAAGCATGAAAAAAATAATGTTTGATAAAAGTTGTGCTTCAAAAGGTTTAATACCTTATTACAAAATGACTTTTAGTCAATGCACCTGAAATAGAAATGTATTAAATGATTCCTGAAATTCATAAAATTCATTCACATAATTTTACATCTCATTTAAATGAATTTGGTTCCAAAATTTCAGAATTAAAAGAAAATTAATTAAACCACACATAAAACTAACTGAATAATTTATAAACTTAAGTATGTTACTTGTATGGGATTGTAGTAATGAGATTTTTAATTGTACCACTAAATTAACATGCATTATTAAAATCATTATGAATATTTAATTCGTCAGAAATGTGTGAAACGTAGCAGGAATGGTAGCAATTTTGACTTTACATGAAACCAACATAACTCAAATTGTCATTGATAATATTATTTGGTTCTTGTTTTTATGAATTTTTATAGACATTGTTAATTAAAAAAAAATCACTGCAAATATGTCCAGGTGCAGATTATTGTATTTGACACTTATTTAAAAGTTCTGGATTAATTTATGCCCTGTTAGAAAGAAGATTTTTATAAATCAATGTGAAATACCAATTCAAATTATGCCCTGACCTATAACAAACAGTTTTAAAAACTTTTTGTTGTAAGTTTACAACAATTAGAGAATTTTAGATTTCATTTCATCAACTCTCCAGCAACAATCGCTATTTAAGAGACTTTGTGTTGTTCAACAATATATTGCTTCATTTATAATTCTAAAATTTCAACAATTGAACACATCAATAAATGTTTCATTTTTGAAAAAAAATTTCATTCTAACTTTTGAGCTTGTGAGTTATACTTTAACGTTTGAGCTTAAATTTCTAGAGTGATTAAAAAGTGGAAAAAATGTTTGGTTTCATTAGAAACTGGTTGATGGTGTTGGGGTTTTGTAAGCGTAAGCATTAACAATTTATAAAATATTTAGATTTTCAATAATACTTCACGAATAAGCTTATTGCGCTATCAAAGTATAATGAAAAATGTTTGAAAAAATGATTTATGCGATTAATATGATATTGAATGCTGATCTTATTTAATCTGAGTTCATAACAGACTTTTAAAATATATATTTGTAAACATTTAACTTACAAAAGTTGATGCTTGCTAATACTAGTATATATTTACTTTATTAAGAGTTTAAATATTTTAATGACCAAAAGCTTTAAACCTATTATGTAGAATGTGTTAGATTATATATTTGTTCATAATTTATTATTACTTATTTATTTCTCTATCATAAAACTCAAATAGCAGTCTGCACAATAGAGCATTCAAAATTTTAATTACAAATCTTGATGATTTACATAAACTGTTAACAAGAAAAATTGCTGCGAAAAATTTTTCTTCCTTAAAAATTATTTTCCCCCCTAAGTACGATTTTATGTAATTAACTTGTACAGTTTCTTCATATAAAAAATTTGCAATAAATAAATAAATAGGTAATTAGAAATTAAGCTAATTAAACCTAAAAGAATAAATTTCGGAGTTCAATATTCAAGATTCATTCCAAAAATTCATAAAATGTTTAATTTCTATAAGAGCTGGTGGGAAAAATTCCATTTTTTTTTTAACTTTCAGGGCTTCGCAGTTACTACAATATTTAAATTTTTGACGTTAAATAGATGTTTTACTAATCAACTTCCTGAGCTAGTAAAAAATGTAGTTATTTTTCCACAAATAAATTCTTTTCTATTTAGAAATTTGCATAATTTCATAAAAAGGACGGACCAAAATTTCTCAAAGGTTTTCAATTATAGTAGAATACAAGCTCAAATTCTTAATTTTTTCTATTTTAATTAAATAATTGTTAGCTTGGAACTACGCATGTTTTTACAATTATCATAAAGTCTGATTTAAATTATTTACTTATAAGTAGAACTCATAAAATCCAACTTTAAAATTATGCACTAAATAGTAATTATACAGTGATTCGCTGAAATAAAGTGCACTAAAATCAAATTTCTTTTAATTTTATTTTTTAATAAAACTTTTTTCCAAGCATGATTTAGATTACTTGTTCATAAACTAAAATTGCTAATAAAAATCCATGGACTTACTTCAGCCAATATGAGGGAAATAATTAATTATCTGAATTTTTATTCGGAAAAGTTACGATTTTTTTCCGCTTATTATTCAAATTATACGCAATTTCGCTACTGGTATATAATATACATTATAAGGTAAATATTGGTTATTTTGTTTTACAGCCAAGAAAAAAAATAGAAAGGCGACAATCGCCAAGAATGATGATTCGGACCAACTTTATAACGAGGAATGGTATTTGAGACTCCGTCGTCTTGCCAACAAGTGTATGGTTAAGAAAGAATGGGGTATTAATGAAGAGTTGGAAGACGAAATTGTTTATGAGTGGAGGAAGCCTTATAAGCATATACGATCTCACAGTCTTCCAAATATGCATATTCAGTTTGCATGTTCAGAAATGACGACGGAGGTGATGGATATGCGGTCCGATGGGGACTCAGATTCCAAAAGTGAGTCCGTTGTCCAGATAAATGACGAAAGGTATGACGAAGAGTTGGTATATAAATTGACAAACACCGATTACATTTTTCGGGAGTACAAACGAATCAAACGACTCTATAGAGGATCGTCATACGAATCATTAGAGGACGATATTAATGGAATGTTTAATGGTGATGTGAAAGTGGATGGCCGTGTTTCTTCACTTTTGATGGAAGAAAAGGCCTCCAGTGATGAATCCGAGATAAAAATGAGGTATTGTTTTTAATGCACTTCTTACTTTTTTTAATACTACCATTATAATACGTTGTTTAAGATTCATATTCAATGAAAACAATTTTTTACGAAGTTCATCATATCTTGATTTACATCAACGTAAAGAAATCTCCATGATGATTAATTTTAAATAGCAGATCAAAAGGTTTCAATAGATATGTATTTTCATTTTCAAGTATTGAGTTAATTCATGTAGTTTTAAAATTCTTTATGCGTGAATGTATATATTTTTTTATATATGGGTATAATAGATACATTATCTTTTTTTCAATTCAGCATCTTCAAAATCTCAAAAAAAACATTTTAAAATTGATCTTAGGTAATTAATAAATAGGTAATAGGTATTTAATACTTAAATAGGTAATTTTAAAAGTTAAAAACATGTTTAAAATATTTTTTTAGGTATTTATAATCCTCTAGCTTTATTTTTCTTCTTAATTTCTCTGAAACATAATCTAGAAAGATTTGCATATTTCTGAATTATAATTTTTTTAAAATTTTTTATTTTTATTTTCAATAAACTGTTTTTTGAAAAAGTCCTTCCTGTGCAAATAGTATTCTTTAATCTTAATATACTTTTAAAGTATTTGCCAAAAAAGAAGTTAAGTAAATAAGTTCGTCAGTGATCTCAAAAAACTGCAATTAAGCAAGAAAGAGACAAAAATTTAACCTGAAATTTATTGCATCTCTACACAATAGGTGGCACTGAAATCATTAAAAACTAGTTTCGTTGCTGGATAAATCTTCGAATTTTTTCAAATCTAAACCTTCCTTCTGGTACTAAAACACAGGTTGTGACTTTATCATTACCACCTTGCTTAGTAGGGAATTGTTAGTTTTCCATAGCGTTTTTATTTCTCTTTAGTTTTATTATTCATTCCTGATATTGTGCAAAATGAAAAGCGACTTAAATTTTAATCTAATTATCATGTTTGGACTCAATCTTATTATTTCGCGGAAGGGACTTAAAAAAATAAGCTATTTAATCAAATTTAAAACAAGAAATCAAGTACGAAAACACATGTTCTCTGAATAAGTATAAGTTTTTTTTAAAACAGATTTGGATTTCTGATAATTTAAAACACAGGGGATAGCCGCTATCTGGGAAATATGGTCCCAATAGTATGTCAATAGTCATTTTTGTTTTAATCGTATTTTTCCATTTTTTGGAGAAAATTTTTAATGAATTAACCATTTTTGCACAAAATTATGAAATTCGTTTATTCAAAGATTCCATTCAGAAAATAATTTTAAATAATTATTTATTATTTTGTTAATTATAGTAGAAAAATTTAGAATAAAATGATATAAATTTTTTTTTTAAAAATGTACTCATTTGTATTGTATTTGTAAAGATTGTACTTTTGAATGGCAAAATACAAAATTTGAATGCAGTCTGTTGAATAGTTTCTGAGAAATCGAATTTTAAATTCACAGCTTCCTTAGCCAAATACAATAAAATTTTGAATTTATTTTTTATTAGCGAGAAAAAAATTATAGCACATCAAATCGCTTTGGAAGGAAAATTCATAATACTCAATGTTTTTAATTATCTTTTTAGCACGGTCCATGATATGGTTATTGAAATCGGTGATGAAAGGAAAGTAGACAAGGTCCTGAAAAAGAACACTAAGAAGCTTAGTGTTCGATCGTTTTTTAAGAACTTGTTTAAGAGGAAGAGAAAATCAAGGAAAAAGGACCGTTAATGCTTGTTTCAAAGATTGGATATTTTTTAAACATGACGGAATTATGGACTCGGATATTGGACTTTTGAATTAGATTATGGATTATGGTTGAATTAATTTTTGGAACTTTGTTACAAAAAAAAANAAATCTGTAAAAAAAAAAAAAGAAAAAAAAAGCGGATAGAACAATAAAAAAAACCTTTTAATGCTACCCAGAATTATCTGAAAGTTCTGGAAGGTCCCAAGTCCTTTAAAAAGCAGAGGGAAAGGTTTACAACATAACAGTTACTATAAAACAGAGCTGGACAAAAATGTAATCAATTACATTTTTTGATTACAGTAATCAATTACTTGAAATCATGCTTACAACTTTGATTACAACTGTAATTATGATTACAATATTGATTGCAGTAATCAATTACTTGTAATCTTGATTACAGCTGTAATCAAAATTTTGAATACATATGTAGTCATGATTCAATCAAAATTTTGATTATAACAGAAATCATGATTCCAAGTAATTGCGAATACAAGTAATCGCAACAAAGACGATTACGGGTAATCATGATTGCATGTAATTGTGATCATTTGTAATCTTATTACACGATTACTATTACTATACAATCTAATTACAATTGTATAGTATATGCAAATACATTATGTAAGTATGTATGGGGATACATAATTTTATGTACATAGCATGTACGCACGCATGAACGTACAATTTGTGATTCCTATATATACATATACAATGAAGTCGGAAACGTTGTTTGTAAGTACGATATACATAATTATATTGAAATATAAGTAACACAATACGTACGTACGTATTCATAAAATTTTCGGAGCTCTGAAAAAATATATCCATTATCACTAATAATCTGCAAATCGGAGTAAGCTTTATCAATTATCGTTTTTTCAGTACCAAATTCGCAAAGATATTACGCCCTCAATTTTTTCAGGGTATTAGTTGTTATAGCAGCATTTTTTTGACGTATTATAGTTTTTAAACAAATTTCGATTAGTGATTCAACGAGATACAATTTTTAAGTAAACATGTACATTATACTACGTCTAAACTTAATATATCATGAAAACGTCCGTAATCTAAATCGAAACAAATAATGAACTAAACAAATTGAATTCTTTGTACCTTTTGTCTTCAATGTGACGTAAGAATTAGTCTAATTATTTTAGTAATCTGATCTTTTTCTCTTTAATTTCAAGTTTGTAGCGATATTTCAAAGAAAACATTATTTTCAGAATTCATGAATATTTTTGAAAGAGTCCACTTACTATACATGTTTAGAGAATATCCATTATATTATAATATGTTGTTACATATGGCTTTATTGGAAATATTTAATCCATCTATAATGTTCAACTTTAAGTGGACTTAAACAAGGAGTAAAAAGGAACAAAATTACAATAACAAACAAAGAAAACACATGACAAACACATATTAATACAAAAGGAACACATAGAAAAAAATTAAAGTAAGAAAAAATATATATATACAGTGAAGAATGAGGAGTAGTCTTTACAGAGAGTTCATGTGATCTCTGGCATCCCAGTAAAGTTTACACAGATCACCCCGCTCTTGGGATTGTTTGTCCAGTAAAGGGCATACAAGCAAGTGGTCTGAGTTCACGCTTCCCGAATTGCAGATTTGGCACTCACTAGATGGAAGGATACCTATTCTGTTGAGGTGCTCTGCCAAGCAGTCATGACCTGTTGAGAGTCTGAAGTTTGCCAACGGCCTTCTGACGAGGACTGTTGCAAAATTTCTTCCAACTGTTTTGGATGTTAGCCCAGGGTTTTCCAGTGGATTTTACTACTTGGTTGAGCTTTAGGTTGGTCTTAAGTTTCTCGGAAAATTGTTTTTTAAGGGAGTCTGGTGGAATCGGTTTATTACATTGTGGTTCGAGTGTCCCTTTCTTGGCTAGTTGGTCTGCCTTTTCATTGCCATTGATTCCTACATGCGAAGGGATCTACTGGAACATAATAATTTTGTTGGCATTCTCGAGAAAAATCAAATTATCTCTAATATCTGAAATAGTCTGAGTATCTGAATCATGGTTTATGGCAACTGTATATTATAATATAAAAAGAATGTAATTTCACTTTATGCGTACTCACCTTGTCCGTGGAACTAATGAAACGATTTAAAAAGTTTCGCTCATTGTTATAAAGCTATATTTGAAAAACATAATTTAATGCCAAAATATTATCATTTATTATTGAAGAAAAAATTAAATTATTATCTCTGAAAATTTTTATTGCCTTTTAATCTATGCAATTTCAAATGAAAAACAATCTGAAGTTTGCAGATAATCAGATAATCGATTGAATACTTCTTGCAAAATAAGAATTTAAAAATACTACTTCATTGAAATTTCGAAATACACAATAAAGTACCATTAAGGATTCCAAAATTTCGACAGCTCTCCTGCCTAAACAATTTGGACCATATTTCCGGATTGCGGCTAGCCTCTATATTTTGAAGGTCAAGAATTGAAATCCGTCAAAAAAATTTATGTTTATTCAATGCAAGTAGATTTTTACGTTTCATTTTGTAACTGAAATTATCGTCTACATTAAGTAATTAGCATATTCAAGACTAGGTTTTCGATCCATAAAGATTGAGCCCTAGCATGTGAATATTTAGTCATCGGCTATATGTCGAAAATTTTTAAAAGTTACATGGTGACTGTTTCTTTTTCTTTCCACACTAGAATATAATATCAGTGTTTGTACATCAAAGTATTTAGATAAAATCTCCAGTTGTGTTGGTAAAGTATGGATTTGATTTTCTTGAGTATAAATTTCCCCCATGTCTTGCAAATATTAAAAGTTAATGATAGCAGAGTGTATAACAATCGGAAAAGAGAGAATTTCTACCGTTAACAGAAACTATTGAGATCTTTGAAATCGCGTGCATTAAACTAAAAATCTACGAAACAGTTTTGAGATCGGTTATTATGTAAGAAAAGTAAGTTTAGACTACTATATAACATGAGGACAAGTTATTTTTAAAAAAGGAAAGAAAGATTATTTAAAACATATTGAATACCCGTGAAGGATGATCATCTTTGGTGAATCCGAACACACTTAGAAATAGAATTAGAACAAATTTAGCAAAAGATAAGGATATTATATGCATCAGAAAGGCTAAAAAGACTATAGTGGTTTGACCTTTAAGTTCAAAATTGTGAAATTTTGCTACTTGCAAATGGCCAGTAGAAGTATTTTTATTTGAGCTTCTTTCCAAAACACATGACCAGTTTATGAAGAATTGAAATTTCTTAGTTATTAAAAAGATTATTCATATTAATAAACATCTCTTTTGAAGCGTTTCTTAAACTATGGTACACTAAACACTACGAGGTTCATATTTAAAAAATATGAAAGATTTTCTTGACCACTTCAAGTTAATTTGTGTAAAGTTTAAAAATTGCACATAAAAATAAAATTAATGTTTTGTTTTCGTAAAATTATGTTTATTTACAAATGCAAAATTTATTCTTAACAAAATGAATTTGAAATAATATGTAATCATAATGATGAAATAATGTTGATTAGATTGCTTTTAAATATTACCGGTAATGGATTAAAAAAAAGACTTAAATGAAATTTACTTTAACTTGAATGAAACCTTTGGTAACCAAATACAACCCTCCTGATATTTTAAACTAGTATTAAAGGAACTGAAAGTTCCAACAATGATTACAGATTTCCAGTGTAATATAAATAGTACATAAATTTGATAAGGCATGCTTTGGAGCACAAGGGCTGTATTTTCGGCCAAAAAAGTGGCGATCGGGTGGTGATTTACAAAAAATTTTGATCACCATTTTTTATATTCAGTTGCCCTGTGGCCGGTGGTGATTGTTAATTCTGCTCCAAAGTTGGTATACTTGATGCAAATGGTGGGCAGAAGTACGAAAGTATTTTTTTTGATGGACAATGGTTCGAAAAAGAAAGTTTGGAGGATTCAAGAAATTATGGCTAGAGGAGGTTAAGCGAGAACTTAAAGTTATGAAAGCTATAAAATGAAAATTAAAGTGCGTTGTAAGAGAGGCCAAAATCCTTCATGGGTTGTTGTAAGTAAGTAGTAATAAGTAGGTATGTTTGGTAGAAGACTTTCCTTTGCATTATTATTTTGTATACTTGTACATTTAAGTGTGCTAAAATATAATGATTTAGTGCACTAAGACAAAACATGTACAAAACTACCAGAATATGGTAAATTTACCGTGTGTCTGGCCTCTTTGGGAACATCAAAAAATCTTGATAATTTTTGCCGAAGCCCTTTGGTAAGATTTTAGTAAAATTAATAATAAAATTAATAATAAAATTAATAAATGTTTTATGATATGTGAAAAAGTCTGGTAAATGTGATAAAGTATGGTAATTTTATTATGACACTTTAGACCATGGCATAAGAACTATCTATTCAATTACATTTGCTTCTAAGTTCTGCATTTTTTACTAAATGTGTGGTAATTATAACTATATTTTTTAAATCAGAATTTCCAATACACCGTTATCACTTTAACTGAAAAGTTACTAAATGAATGGTTCAAATAACGAATATTTTCAATTTAATCCTAGATTTTTATCCCCAAAAATTTAATTACCATAAAGTATGGTAATTTTACCCAATTATTTTTCTCCGTGTGTAAATTAAAGCGATAATACAGGCAACAGTGGTTCCTACTAATATGTAAAAAGGGTCATTCCTAAAGCAGATTAAGGGCATAACAGAAAAAGATGTTGTAAAAACATGCTTAAAAATTAAAGAACTTTTTTTTGGAACAACAAAGGGAGGATTAATGAATGGAATTTAAGGAACAACAAATTTTTAAAGTAATTTGGATAGTACCGTACATACTTCTAGAATATTCTACATCGTAAAAGAAAACTGTGAGCAGTGGTAATGAATGCAAACAAGCTAAGCTTAAAATGATATTTTAAGAGCTAATATTTTAATACGTTGAAAAGTGTCAAATTCATATCGAAGATTTAAAATTCTGATATTTGTACCAAATGAGTAAACAAGAGGTAAAATTACTGGAATAAATATTTTTTTTCAACATTTTCAGTAATTTTGCATCGTTATTAGGCATGTAGAAAAAAAACCTTTTACCTTGAAAAACTTTTGAGATAAATATTTGCTCAGGCAAAGTTGTTTCTAATTTTCGAAAAGTTTGACTCAAAGGAGTCTTCTTCAAACATAAAATTTTCTCTTTCGTGTTTTAAGCACAGATTTTTTTTCTAAAAAATATGTTTTGATGTAAATCGTCTAATACGAAACGCAAATCAACGATGAATAAATAAAGTTATTTTTTCTTTCCTTCAGTTTATTTGTTTTTGTCACAAACACAGGAAGTGAGATTAATGAATAAGTTTTTAAGTATTTTTTAAAATCAAATTCGACATATATAACAATTGTTTCCATTGAATATTTTGATGTGGAAATAAACTGAAATAATTTTCTCTAGAGTTTTTGTGAGAATTAAAATATTCATTCTTTAAAAGAATTAACTCTTTAAAATTTATTTTTCAATTGCTATAAATAGTGCTGTCCAAAAAGTAAAGAGCAAACATTTTTTTTGAGGATAGCTTAAAAAATAGTGAACCGAATCAACTGCAATTTTGTATGAAAATTAAATTTCATATAAAATTTAAATTCTTTGCCTGGAAATAAGTTGTCTGCACTGAAATATTTAAATTACTTATATTGAATATTTTGATATGAAAATAAACTGAAGAGTCTATCTTTAGAGTTTTTAGGTTCATTTAAGTAATATTTTATTCTTTAAAAGAATTTATTGTTTAAAATTTATTTTTCATTTGTAGTAACACTCTGATCTAAAAGTTAAAAACGAATACTTTTTTAAAGATAACTACAGAAATAAGGAACCAAATCAAATGAAGTTATACTTGAAAATCCAATTTCATATAAAATTTCAAGTGTTTATTCTGGCATGTTTCAATTGTTTGCATTGAATCTTTTAATATAAAAATAAATTGACATATTTTTAGTGCCTTTGTGAGTATTAAAATATCATTTCATTCTTTCAATTAATTCATACTTTAAAATAATTCTTTAAAATTTATTTATCAATTACTATAACACTTGTCCCAAAGTTGGAGAACAAATACTTTTTAAAGTTAACTTAAGAAAAAGTGAACCATGTCAAATAAAATTTTATATAAACATTAATCAAAGTATGAAAAAACAATGACAAATGGGAAAGGAATGGCTTGAGCTTTTGATCATGAATTAGTCGGCATCATAGCAAAATGGGCTAAAAATACTGCATCAAAAAATAATTATAAGAAATAAATAAATACTGGAACAGGGAGCTTGTGGTAGATTTAAAATGAAGGATGACAATCCCTTCTTTCTTTTTAGAGGGCAATTAACGTCATGAAATTAGCACGTATAGGTGTGTGTACCCATTCATTAGCCCGCCGACCCAGACCTTAATACCTCTGTCTCCATAGTGGTCCACTTCTATGATGTTTAACCCCTTAACGATCGGTTAATTTCCAAGAAGACGGTCATAAAAGTGCCTATTTTTTAACCTGTATCCCTGTTAGTGCTGACATCTAGCTTGAAATAAACTAACTATCTACAATTACCTTAAAAATATCCTGGTACTGCCATCTGGGGTGTAAAATGAGAAATAAAATGTTTTCCGAGCAAAAGAAATGAATTAGTTTAATTCTTATTGGTGCGTTACTACTGAACACTCCTGCCAGGAAATATCACGGGAGCGAGAAATAGAGGGTGAAACCTCACCCCGTCATTTTCACGGGAGCGAGAAGGAAGGGGTTATGGAACGATAACGTATTTCTGACTCTCTCTTTATGTATTTACGTCCCGAATCATTGTGTGTGAATCATCCCTCATCAGTAGAGAGTGCAGAAGCCCACTTGGCCTACTGTGTCTTAGGTTGAGCTGCATACACCAGTTGAGAGAGATTTTCTTATTTAAAAAGTCAAGAAGGACTTTTGGCTCTTCTGAGGTATATGGCTCAAGTCTTTGAGCTCTATAAGAGAGTGGTTAGATGTAATCTAGGTTACGCGTTTACTTTCATAAATAAAAACACGAGGCCACAATAGATTCAATAGGAATATCTTGAAACTAAAAATATTTTACTTTATAACCGGCGTTGAACAGCCGACCGAATTTTGAGTTTTGAACTGTCAATAATCAACTCAATGTTCCTTGAACAATGTTTCTTGTAATCTTGAAACCAACCAAGAAGACAAAGAAACCCCTGGATCTAGCATTAGGACAAACTAGCCTTCGTCAAGGACTTTTAAATGGAACGAACCCGCATTTGTGTTACATGGAAAGAAAAACCTCGAAAACATCACATGGTTAAAGTGGTCAAAGGGGACCGCAACTCATTATCCGTCTACCACTGAAAATATTTACCGTCAGCACTTTGGTCTGTGCGAACCGGAAGCAGAATTCTTTCTGATAAGACATCGCTAGGATTTGAACCCGTATCACATAATTTGGAAGAGACCTTTTTATCTCCTGAACTATCGTAGCTCAATAAAAAAGATTCTGTTCATAGCCAAATGCATCTCCAGACTTGAATACCATAGATTACGTCTATGGTGTTCTTGTGAGAGTATTTTCCGACACGTAATTTACAATACTTGAATTGTAAATCATGCATAAGATATTTTAAGTTTTTAAAGTCATTAAAAATATGGTTGATGGATAACAATATATTGTTATTGAAAAGAAACATAAATATTGTGTTAAAGATCAGAGATGAATTTCCAAAAAAATAAATCAAATCAATATTTACTTTTATTATGACAGTTTATCGTCCATTATATTATATCTACAAGATTAAATCCATATATTTTCTTTTTGAAAAATATTTCGTATTTGTTTGTGAAATATTTAACAAGAGAAAATTATATATATATGTGATTCTAGAGTATACCGGCAATATTTAGGGGATTTTATTCGCCAGAAAAATTGAAAATTTTATAAATTTTTAAGAAAATATATCATTTAAAGCAAACTTTGGAAATGATTCGCATCCATTTCTATTATGAATAAGATAAATAATTGATAGCTTAAAGACTTCAACTTTTCTTTTTATATTAATTTGTCTAAAATTTTCTGCCGTGTAAAAATTTAATGTTAGGAAAAATGTAGCAAAATGTATAAGAGTGAAAAAAAATGTGTATTCATTCGTAAAATGAATTGGAATTTCTAACTTTCATAAGACTTGGAAGCAAGAATAAAGATAGACGAAGAGAATTTACTTAGTTGTGTATTTTGTGAAATTTAAACTCGAACAAACTAAACTGAAACTACTCAAAATGAATATAATTGTCATATTTCATCCATTGCCTAAAAATATTAGAATTTGTATTTTTTTGCATTGCTGGGAACACATGGATTTTTCGAAATAGAGAAACTTAGTACTGTTGCAATGCAGGGTGTGAAAAGTTGAACGAAATGAACATATTAAAACAGCGAAGAGAAAGCAAAGGAAAGTAAGCAAAGATAAAAAAGAAAACTTTTGGCAAATCTGTACTATAATGACATATCTGGTTAAAAAACAACAACATAATTCTGGTTAATAAAACCAAAATATACGGTATTTAAACCATTCATTCAATAGCATTTCCGTTCATATGGTAATGGCCTACCTGAAATTCTGGTTTTTAAAATTACAGTTCTTATAACCACACATTTGGTGAAAAATATAAACCAGAAAAGTAAATTTAATCTAATAATTGGTTTTTATGCCACATTCTGAAGTATTATGATAAAATTACCAAATTAACAAAATTTTAATTCACATTATGAAAAAATATTTTTTAGTTAATTACACTAAAATTATTATCAAAGCGCGTCGGTAAAAATTAGCAAACTTTTTATGTTCCCACAGAGCCTGAAACATGGTAAATTTTACCATATCGGTAGTTTTGATTATATTTTTTCCTCGGTGCACGTTATCAATAATTGATTTTTTTTTTTTAAAAAAAGATGTAATTGTACACTTTTGTGTAAAGTGTCTCATTGCAATCTTGAGGGCCGGGATAGCCTGGCTGGTTGGGCACTGGGTTATGTCCAAGAGGTCGTGGGTTTGATCCCAGTCAGCCGAAGATTCCCCGTGTAGTAAATGGTGACTGATGCACTGGAACATTTCATTTGTTGGGATAGAAGTTTCCTTTCAGATAGAAAAATCATTCGTGTACAATTGTTTTAAAGTGCCGTGTTTTGTACCAAATTTATACCTTTTTTTGTTTTGAGCATGTCTAAATAGTTGTTTATGAGTTCTAAATTTTCATCCATTGTGTCGATGCAAAATTTGTTAAAATAACTATTTTATTTTCTGAAAAACTATATCTCCAAAAAATGACGCAGAAGGAATCAGGAGCGTAAATTCTAAAAATAAACAATCAGCTTATTTTGTCACGCTGTTGCTGACACATAAAAAAACATTGAAAGAATAACATTTACCAAACTTCATTAGTTATTATTAATAATAACCGGTTGCTATTGATAATAATCAATTGAACACATTGACTGCTACATGTATACTAGTTTTTTTCTTTACATTCGTTGGTTCAGTAATTTAAATGTCGAAAAAAACACTAATGAATTTTGTGGGAAAAAATAAGAGCATTATTAAGAATGTTTAAGTCCTGATAAAATGTCTGAAAAAATTCTCGCACTTTTATTAAAGATTCAATTTATCTAAAAAAGTGTTGAAAGTAAATATTTACATATAACATTTATACCTATTAAACATTAGTTTATTTAAAAAGAATTAAATTATTAATAATACTAATTAAATAACTATACTAATCATTAAAAATCAAGCGTTGTTTGGAAATAAAAATGAAAAAGGTTTATTCACTTCAATCTTTTTTTTTTTAATAATTTAGACTTTTTCCATATAACATATCAACTTCAGAAGTATTTAGAAATTGTATTTGTTTGAAAAGCAAATAAATTGAAAGATTACAAAAAAATTAACTAACAAAGAAAATGATTTTATTAATTTTTTTGAAACAGGTGTTTTTGATTTCTAAACGAGTTTCATTTTCTAGTTTAACAAAAGGCGAGCTGTTTCATTCAAAAGAGAAAGCTCGCAGAATATTTTAAGGAGCTTTAATAGCATAATGCTAATTGCTTTGACGAAAATAATGAAGATGATTTTTTTTCTCTTTCTACTATTTCAACTGTTTGAATTTCTTTTCTGATAAGATAGTTTCATCTTAAGAAAAACTGTCCAACCATTAAAGTAAAGAAAGCCTATAATGGATAAATCAACGAAAACAATTTCACAATAAAAACTAAGTGAAAAATAAATAAAATAAACATTTTTGTAGGAGAATTTCTAAAATATTTACGCAGCGTAATACAAGTAAGACATAGTTTCCTATAGAGCACGAGACGTCTTGAAATATCTCCTAGAAGTATGAGATACGTTACATAGGCTTTCAAAAGTGTTTTGTGACATAATCGTGAAACCGTATCATTTTTGTAGGAAAGAAAAAGCTTCTGTATTACTTTAGTGACATTCTAGATGCGTTCAAAACAGACATAAGAGTTTTTATAGATAATGTTGAAAATAGTGAAAATTGGCGAGTTTTAGAAACTAAAGCTAAACGTTTCTGATCCTTTGTGATAATGTGTGCGGCTTTATATAGAAATTAATCCATATTTATTACAGTTCACTGCACCACAAAGAGGCAGAAAGATTGAGCCGCAGTGGCTTAGGGGATAGGGGGTTCGCCTCCTAATGCGGCGATCCACGTTCGAATCCAAATGGTGGTTGGTTCAATTCTGCTTCCGACTTGTACCGATCACAATGTTGACGTAAAACATCCTCAGTGGTAGATGGATTATAGGTTAGAGTCCCTTTGCCATCGAGCTTACCATGGGAGGTTTTCGTGGGTTCCTCTTTATGTAACGCAAATGGGGGAGTGGTTGGTTCCGTCAAGATATTCATCCTCCATGGAAGTTAGCTTGTTCCGATGCTTTACTCAGGAGTACCCTCACCTATGGGTTCAAAATCACAAGGTGATGGAGTGGAAAATATAGTCGTTAACCTAGAATCTGGTAAGCCGTTCAACACTGGTTACAAAATAAAAGAAGGTAAAACATTTAGCAATCAATATTAAAGATTTAAAAATTCACAAAAAACAATTTAAAATTTGAAAAAGAACAGTAAATAGTCGAAAGGGGACAAAAGGCCTTTTAATTTAAAATCTAGTCATAGAAAGTTAATTGTGGTTCTTGCTTCCGAATACAATTTAGTACTCCTTAGGTCATTTTAGGAGCTTCTTTCTATGCCTGTTTTAAATTCATATGGTGTGCTTGGAAATCGGGTATACGTTGGAAGATAGTCGTTGTGGTTATTGTTCATTTATGTCGCACTAGAGCGCCACAATGGGCTTATTGGCGATTGTCTTAGAAACATCCCTGAGAATGATCCGAAGACATGCCATCGCAATTTTGATCCTCTACAGAGAGGATGACACCCCCGTTTCGGTAACCCAACGACCTGCACTCGAAGTCGAGCACTTTACCGTAGAGCAGTTTAACGAGGACCAATGCCACACATCCTCGGTCCCTACGCAAACAGATCTAAGTGGTCACCCACCCTCACACTGACTGCAGTCAGTGATGCTTGACTTCGGTGATCTGCTGGGAACCGTGTGCTTAACGATCAGTCCACTGCGGGACACGTTGGAAGAAAGTATTCCTATTTTGAACAAATGTTCATTTCCAATCAGTCATGGCTTGTCTGTGGTCTGAAGTTTGCTACTGCTTCTTTTCAGAGTCTATGACTTTACAATATCCAACAACAACCAAGCCTTCCCAGGATTTTTCTTTTCTTATTTTAGACATTTCGTTGTTATTCATTTCATCGAATTTGCTAAAAATGTATCTTTTTAGTGTAGTTGATGTAACAGGTGTATTATCTTGTTGAAAGTAAATTTAGAGTTTTGCTAAAATGACTGATTGTTTATTACCATCGTTGCCAAGGAGTGATGATCCACTGAGAAATAATTGTTTTCCCTAATTTTTTATATCATTTTGACTTCATATATGATTTTAGTTTCAAAATAATGGTTAAGGAAACAGTCTGCTTGCTTTCAATAGTTATTTTTACTGTGTTTACCGTATGTTTGTTGGCATCGAGATTTTCAATAGCCTTTCGACTGGTTTCTACTGGAGAAATTTCAGTTTTAAGTCAAAATTTCAGTCAATTCAGTTAAAATTTCAATCTATGTTGTTGATTGTGCAATGATTCTGCTCTGTTTGCGGCCGACATTTTGATGTAAGCTCCAACAAATTGATTTCTGTGTTGACGAGGAATTAAGTGTTTAAACATGCATTGTTTTGATTGGAGTCATTTTGACTGTTTCAATGATAAACTTACGAGCTTCACGTAATATTGTTATAGCATAGCAAAATGACATTTCAATTACGTTAATATAGTCAAAATGTTACTTCGTTAAAAATCATTTATTCCAGATCGATAAAGGAAACCACGAAAACCTCACACAGTTATCCCGATGGCAAGGGGATTCCAACACGTGATTCGTTTACATCTGAGGTAATTTAATGTCTGTACTGTGGTTGGTGAGAGCGATAGCTAAACTAGTATCAACCAGCCACCGCTGAGATTCGTGAATATTGCATTCTTGCAAAGAAACATATTGTGTTTATTTTGTAAATAAACACATTTTTCATTTGCTCAACCATTTCACCAAATTTGTCCCATGATGATAGAAGCATATCGTAATGGAAAATCTAAAGTGATCACAATGGTCCTAGCTTACGTTTTATTAAAAAAAAATTATACTCAGGTAGTTATAACAGAGTTAAACCGAGAAAAATGTTTTTTAAAGATTTGAACTAGGTTTTTCAGAAAGTGTTTATAAAATTTTGACGCATAAAATTTTTACGGATTTCTGCTACTAAATTAAACTTTTTCCTTTTGCCTTTTGTCTCCGTTTTTCGATGTTGTTTTTTCTATAGGCTTAAGGTGTCTGTCATAGAAAAATTCAATTGCATGCTTTGTTTGTCGAAGAAATTTTTTTTTCACTTCTTGAACCTGGTATTTCTTAAAAAAAACTAACACGGTTATAGATATCTTACTAGCAGATGAATATGACAAATTTTAAATGGATAAAACAACAATATTTTACGGTTGTCAATTTTAATTTGGTTTTAGGCACAAGAATTGGTTTACTTTCCACGCATCAGAGAGAGACGCTATTTTTCTCTGACTTCTTACCGAAGTTATTTATACATTTTTTTATTTATTCAGTCATGCATGCTGTCACTACTGAGGAACTGTTAGTTCTCAAATTCATACCAGTTCAAAATCGTAAGTGACATAATCTTGGAAAAATGTCAAAGAAGCTGTGAGTGGTACTTGAAAGTGTTTTTGAAAAGAGTAGTGGATGGAAAAATAAAATTTCTTCGAAAGAAGATTTTTGTTTGGTAAGAGATAGTGAATTTGCTTAATTAAATAGAAACTGTTGACATTTTCTTTTTTTTTTAACCATTCAGTTAATTATGAGTTTATGCTATAATGAATGCGTCGTATAAAGCGTGTAAAGAATGAATAAGAACTTGATAATGATATAATAAATGACTCATTATATATATTTGTATTAAATTTTGTTAATAAATTAGCATTCAGGAGCTGTAAAAAGCTTTAGGCTAACTTTAAAAAACGTCTTTTTGAAGTAGTGAGTTAAGTTAAACTTTTGTGCAAACTCTGACGCAGCATAAATGCCAAAGGTACCATCCAAATATCGTCAAAGCATTTATCTTTTAAAATGTGATTTTTTTCAGCAAGTTGAATTATTTTAGCAATTTATAAGATGTTTCTAAAAATGGATGGAATTTATTGTCTACATTGCACAAACTCTCGCCGTCTCTTTTTCAGGAAAATAGCAAGCCGTAAAGTGTAACATTAATGTTGAATTATATTATTGATTCCTTGAACAATTGAATCATATTATTGATTCCTTGAACAAATAAATCATATTATTGATTCCTTGAACAGGTAAAATTTACTTTACGTGTTTCCAAGTTTT
Source organism: Parasteatoda tepidariorum (assembly GCF_043381705.1). NCBI lineage: Eukaryota > Metazoa > Arthropoda > Arachnida > Araneae > Theridiidae > Parasteatoda > Parasteatoda tepidariorum. The sequence goes on along the minus strand of NC_092205.1, from coordinate 79,143,344 downwards.
AAAAGTACGGTATAATTTCTCAACTTAGCACTACATTAATGTTGAAGAAAATATTAAATATATTATGGTTCAAATTAGCATCATATTAGCGTTTCAGATGATATGAACGATATTATGGTTCAAGTTAGTACCGTATTAAGATTGCAGCAAATATTAATGATATTTTGGTTCTTAGTACTTTATTGAGGTTGCAATAAAAATGACGATATTATTGATTAACCTAGAACTACAATAACCTTGCAACAAATATTAACGATATTAAGATACACCACAATTTTCTAATCTCCACATTAAATTCGAAGCAAATATTGACGATATTATGGTTCAATTTAGTATCATATTAACGTTGCAAAAAATATTAATGATATTATGGTTCAACTTAGCACCCTATTAAGGCTGCAGCAAATAAAGAATATTTTGGCTTAAATAAGTACCATATTAAGGTTGAAACAAATTCGAACGATATTACGGTTCATCATAACACTTTAATAAGATTGCAGTAAATATTTACGATATTAAGGTTCAACTTAACACTACTTTAAAGTTAACGAAAATTGAATCTATTATTATTAATTACGAAAAAAATTTTCTAATAGTGTAGTATTTGTCTCAGATTTAATTTTATTTATATTTCTAAATTTAACCATTACTTTCTTACTTTGACTTTTTTGTGCATTGTAACGAAAATATGGGCATTAAGAAATAAATTATACTGTTTCGATGTCTTACAAAAATTATTACTAAATTTGCAAATAATTCTTCTTTTATTTCCTTTTGCTGAGCTCCGGCATTATTTTTTGTATTGAAAAATAATATGTTATATGAAGATACAAGCACTTAAAGAAAAAAATAAATAATTTGTTTTATAAAATATATCATAATATCCGTGACAGAGCAGACAGAAGAGGAGATTTAATAAATTAAAACTACTAATTTCCGTTATTCTCTTATTAATTAAAAAACATCTTTGTTACACGAAATGATTTATTATTCAAATTTAATACTTTTTGTTGATATTTTCTAATCTCTCGTTGGATAATGCATCGAAAAAAATATTTTTCGAAAAAGGCAATAAGATTAATTTAAATTCAAGCGTTTTCTTTAAGTTAAAAGAATAGTTTTATTGATTACAGTTAAATAAAAACCTGGATATTGTTATATGCCAAATAATGGAAATGCTGTCAGTTAAGAGTAGTGTACATTATCAGAATCTATAACAACTGGAATAACACTGGCTTAATATTATATAATACAATTCATTTAAATTGTTTCTGGTGCTTAATTTCAATTAGTGTTTAATTTTCATAAAAATCTTACTAATTTCTTATATAATTTTTTTAAATTCAAAAATGCATTAAAATTATCCAAAAAAGTATAATATATTAAAATGTTATTTAATTTTTTTTTTGTAATCGGAATTGTTCCTTTTATTGCAACATCGTAAAATTATTTGAGGAATAGTGATTTTTATATTATTGAATCTTATTAAAATATTATTTTTCATGAAAGTTCCCATAGAAACCTAAATTTTCTCAGTTATTTATAATATTTATGGTGAACTATATTGAAATATAGATAAAAATATCGAATTATTAATTGCGTTTATAGCGTCTGTTTAAAACGGCTGTTTCGATTGGTAAGTTTTTGGAATGTTATCAAAATGGGCTTACCTGTGATTTTTTGCTGCCTGATAAAAGAGAATATGATTTATTTGAAAATAATGTAAATTCTAAATACCAGGAAATTGGACCATGAATTTTACTATTCTAATTCGATTCACATCTTGATTCATACATTTAGGAACAATATCGATTTGCTTTCCATTCCATTGGCAACAAATTTCTAACTGAATCTTTTTAATCTCGTTAAAATGAAAAAAAAAAGTTTTTTTTATTGAGACTGAAAATTACGCCATATATTAGAAACAGTTTGAAAACTGAACAAGAGCGTTTCCTTTTTTATTCAAAGAAAAAGTGGTAGAACAAGAGTTTCATAATCATAATTTATTTTCCAGTTCCAAGAAAGTTCTGTCTACCATACTGCATAAATAAGTATCATAATAATTATCGTAATAGTTAAGTTTCTCTCGCGAAGAACCCGTACTTTCGTTACACGAAGTGACCAAAGTCAGGAAATCTTCCCGCGAGAAGCCCGATGTCATTAGAAGTCCAAGTCATGGCATAGTTAGGAGGGAGATTCATTAAGTTGTTAGCAAGTTAATGACTGAAAATAAATATCCAAATGAAAAAAAAGAACATTTTAAGGACATTTAAATGAACGTTTATTTACTACTTTTATTATTACTGCAACTGCTTATAATTTCTAAATTATATTAGTTAAAAACTGTTGTTCATTCATATTTAGGTATTATTACAATTAGAATATCGTATTTATTTTCCTTGCAGGTAATATGTTAAAATAAGGTTTCAAAACGTACACACCTACATTTTTGAAGTAGATGAATTTGTAAACCAATGATAGTGTTTTGGCATGTCCAATTCATTCAAACATTAGAACTTAAAAATGATAATTAGATTACGAAAATGTACCGTTTTTTTAAACTGCATTTGTTATTTGCATTAAACTGTTATTTTTGAAATAAAGAATACATTTATCTTTGAATATCTTTCAGAAAAAAATTTGTCTGGGAAATTATTTACACTCGTCTGTGCAATATACGCTGAGATAAAAAGTAGAGTCAAAACTACCTGAATATGGTGAAATTCATGTTGTTTCTGGCTCTATGGGAGTGCCAAGAAGCTTGGTAATTTTTAACAAAGCGCTTTGGTAATGATATATGATTTTATAACATGCTATAAAGTTTCGTAAATGTGGTAATTTTTTCATGATACTTTAAAGCATGGCATAGAAATCATTTATTCGGTTAAATTTATTTTTCAGCTTTAAATTTATTTTTTAGCTTTGTATTTTTACTAAATTTTTTAATAGTAGATTTTATTAATTTTTTTAACATTAAACAGGGAATAGTTTAAATTCCATATATTTTGGTTAGTTAAACCAAAGTATGTTTCTATCCCAGAAAAAGTAAATACCATACAGCACGGTGAATTAGCCAGAATTGTTTCACCGCATTCTTAAGTCATGACCTCATTTCGATGATGTGAAAATCAATGTTTAGATATTTATATTTCTCCTTTTAGTTTTAAAATTTTTCAAGAGAGCAGAAAAATAAGACTAAATATTTACTTTAAGTATTAATAAAAATAATTAGATAATTCTTCTTCAAAATACTTCAATTTTTAAATTCTGGTTTTAAAATAAAATTGTGAAAAATATAAATAAATTACCAAGCAATAAAAGTTGCAAATTTAAAACGCGTATGGAAGAGAATATATTCAGCTTTAATCTTTAAAGGAGATTAAAAAAAAGATATTAAATCTTTCGTTTTTTAGTGTAATTTAGATGTATCAATAACTATCCTACTTGTATTTTTCGGAATATTTAATACAACAGTTGAAGTGGAAATTAGTTCTGATTTTTCAAAGTATGGTTAGAAAGAGCACTGAATTATATAATTCCTCAAAATAAACAAAACTTCTCTTTGATTTTCCTCAAGGTCCCTTTTTCTTCATGTCTAAAGGTAATATTTGAGGAGAAAGTTTCATCTAAAAAAAAATCGAAATAGTGTTTATTTAGGGAAACCGCAATGTTCTTTTGAAAGTCACTAGATTTCTTTTACTCCTATGATTTGAATATTTTATCAGGCCCTAAAAGCTTGTTTTTGAATAATCAATTATTGTTTGTAATTAATTAATCAGCAAAAATACATGTTTTTATAAAGATAAATCCTTTCTTAAAAGCGGATAAAATGATGTGTTATAAACAGTTACGGATAACGAATATGTCCATAGATCTACACAGATCCATAACCTGTATATATAGATCTATGGCTGTCATGTACAGTTATAGGTATACATCGAAGAGCTATTACATTATGACCACCCTACCAATAACATGTAGGACCTCCTTTAGCACTCAAAACTGCTAGCACCCGCCGTGGCATTGATTCCACAAGGTGATGATAGGTAGTCTGAGGTATCTGGTACCAAGCGTTCACCTACTGGTCCTGCAATTCCCTCACATTGCGAGGGGGTTGCGTGGCAGCACGAATTTGGTTTTCCAAGTAGGACCACAAATGCTCTATTGGATTAAGGTCAAGTGAGTTTGGGGGCCAAGACATGACTTGAAAGTCACTGGAATGTTCCTCGAACCAATCCATGACGATATAACCCTTATGACATGATGCATTATCCTGTTGGTAAACACCATCCCCCGCAGGAAAAACTGTTTGCCTTTAATGGGTAAACCTGGTCTGCAACTATGTTCAAGTAGCTTACAGACGTCAGNCTGTGAGTGGTACTTGAAAGTGTTTTTGAAAAGAGTAGAGGATGGAAAAATAAAATTTCTTCGAAAGAGGATTTTTGTTTGGTAAGAGATAGTGAACATGTTTAATTAAACAGAAACTGTTGACATTTTCTTTTACTTTTGTTAACTATTCAGTTAATTATGAGTTTATGCTGCAATGAATATGTCGTGTAAAGCTTGTGAAGAATAAATAAGAACTTGATAATAATATAATAAATGACTCATTATATATATATTTGTATTAAATTTCGTTAATAAATGAACATTTAGGAGCTGCAAAAAGCTTTAGGCTAACTTAAAAAAAAGTTTTTGTGAAGAAGTGGGTTAAGGAGGACAGTTTTACGAACTCTGACACAGCATAAATGCCAAAGGTACTATCCAAATATTGCCAAAGCATTTATCTTTTAAAATGTGATTTTTTTCCACAAATTGAATTATTTTGGCAACTTATAAGATATTTCTAAAAAGGGATGGAATTTATTGTCTTATGAGAACATTGAAACTCTCGCTGTCTCTTATTCAGGAAAATAAGCAAACCGTAAAGTGTAACATTAATACTGAATCATATTATTGATTCCTTGAACAATTGAATCATATTATTGATTTCTTGAACAGGTAAAATTTGCCTTACGTGCATTAAAGTTTTAAAAGTACGATATAATTTTTCAACTTAGCACTACATTAATGTTGAAGCAAATATTAAATATAGTATGGTTCAAATTAGCATCATATTAGCATTTCAGAACATATGAATGATATTATGGTTCAAGTTAGTACCGTAATGAGATTGTAGCAAATATTAATGACATTTCGGTTCTTAGAACCATATTACGGTTGCAATAAAAAATAACGATATTATTGCTTAACCTAGCACTATAATAACCTTGCAGCAATTATTAACGATATTAAGCTTCAAAACAGCACTACATTAAAGTTAAGGCAAATGTTGAAGTTATTATGGTTCAACTTAGCATCATATTAGCGTTGCAGAAAATAAGAATGGTATTATGGTTCAACTTAACACCCTATTAAGGTAGCAGCAAATAAAGAATATTTTGGCTTAAATAAGTACCATATTAAGGTTGAAACAAATTCGAACGATAATACGGCTCAACATAACGCTTTAATAAGATTGGAGCAAATATTTACGATATTAAGGTTCAACTTAACACTATTTTTATGTTGAAGAAAATTGAACATATTATTATTATTCAATAGGATACAAATTTTCTAATAGTGTAGTATTTGTCTCAGATTTAATTTTATTTGTATTTTTAAATTTAACCATAACTTTTTTACTTTGAATTTTTTCAGCATTGTAACGAAAATATAGACATTAAAGAGTAAATTATACTGTTTCGATGTCTTACAAAAAACATAACTAAATTTACAAATAATTCTTCCTTTCTTTCATTTTACTGAGCTCCGGCGTTATTTTTTGTATTGAAATATAACAAGCTATATGAAGATGCAAGAACTTAAGGAAAAAAATAAATAATTAGTTTTATAAAATATAACATAATATCCGTGACAGAGCAGACAGAAGAGGAGATTTAATAAATTAAAATTACTAATTTTCGTTATTCTCTTATTAATTAAAAAACATCTTTGTTACACGAAATGATTTATTATTCGAATTTAATACTTTTTGTTGATATTTTCTATCTCAGAACGTCGGATACTATATCAAAAAAATATTTATCGCAAAATGTAATAATATTTATTTCAATTTAAGTGTTTTTTTAAGTTAAAAGAATAGTTTTACTTATACAGTTAAATAAAAAGGTGGAAATTGTTATAGGCCAGTAAACGGAGCTACTATCAGTTAAGAGTAGTATAAGTTACAAGAATGTATAATTACTAGAATAAAACTATCTTATAATTAGAGAATTCATTTAAATTATTTTCTGTTTATTTTAATTGTTGTTGTATTGTTATAAAAACAATCTTACGAATTTCTTATGAAATAACTGGCACATCAAATTTTAAATTCAAAAACGCACTAAAAACATTAAAAATTATGCAAAAAAGAATAACATATTATTATGTTATTTAATTTTTTTTGTTAATCGGAATTGATTAGCATCTTAAAGACATTTGAGGAATAGTGACTCTTATATTATTACATCTTATTGAAATATTATTTTTCATGAATAATTCCCGTAGATACCTAACTTTTCTCATTTATTTATAATATTTATGGTGAATTATATTGAAATATTGATTAAAATATTGGGTCAATAACCTATTTGTGTTTATAGCATCAGTTTCAGAAGGGCTGTTTCGATTGGTAAGTTTTTGAAATGTTATCAAAATGGGCTTACCGGTGATTTTTTGCTGCTAAAAAAAGAGAATATGATTTCCCTAAAAATAATATGAATTCTAAATACCAAGAAATGGGACCATGAATTTTGCTATTCTAATTCGATTCACACCTTGATTCATACATTTAGGAACAATATCGATTTGCTTTCGATTCCATCGGCAACAAATTTCTAATTAAATATTTTTAACGTCTTTAAAATGAAAATAAAAGTTTTTTATAGAGACTGAAAATCGCGCCATCTATCAGAAAAATTTTAAAAACTGAACAAGAGCCTTTCTTTTTTTACTCAAGGAAAAAGTGGTAGAACAAGAGGTTCATAATTAGAATTTATTTTCCAGTACCAAGATAGTTATGTCTACCATAATGTATAAATAATTATCATAATAATTAAGTTTCTCTCGCAAAGAATCCGTACTTTCGTTACACGAAGTGACCAAAGTCAGGAAATCTTCCCGCGAGAAGCCCGATGTCATTAGACGTCCAAGTCATGACATAGTTAGGAGGGAGATTCATTAAGCAGTTAGCAAGTTAATGACTGAAACTAAATACTCAAATGAAAAAAAAAATTAACATTTTAAGGACATTTAAATGGACATTTATTTACTACTACTATTATTACTGCAACTGCTTATAATTTCTAAATTATATTAGTTAAAAATTTTAAACATTTAGGGATTATTACAACTAGAAAATCGTATTTATTTTCCTTACAGGTAATATGCTGAAATAAGGTTTCAAAATGTACACATTCAAATTTTTGATGTAGACCAATTTGTAAGCCAAATATAGTGTTTTGGCATGTCCAATTCATTCAAACATAAGAATCTGAAATTGACAATTAGGCCACAAAAATTTAACATTTTTTTAAACTGAGCTTTATATTTGCATTAAATTTTTGAAATAAAGAATAAATAAAGTTCCTTGGACGCAATACATCCATACAGTTTGCAATTTTCGGAAATTAAAAATTTCATCATTGCATCTTTCAGAAGAAAAATTTGTCATGGAAATTATTTACATTCGTCTGTGCAATATTTAAAATTTTTCTTTTAATTTCCAATGAGATGCACAATTGGTCTTGCAGTGCGTTCTTCAGAGGTGGTAGCCACTCTTTCAGGACCACCACAATGGGTGAGATACCATTGGTCATGCTAATTTTGACGTCTAGTTTCTGCCACACTAGATGGCAGCACCGAGACTCGTCTGTGCAATATACGATGAGATAGAAAGTAGAGTCAAAACTACCTGAATATGGTGAAATTCATCTTGTTTCTGGCTCTATGGGAGCACCAAGAAGTTTGGTAATTTTTAACAAAGCGCTTTGGTAATGATATATTATTTTATAATATGCTATAAAGTTTCCTAAATGTGGTAATTTTTTTTATGATACTTTAAAGCATAGCAAAAAAATAATTTATTCGGTTAAATTTATTTTTCAGTTCTAAATTTATTTTTCAGTTTTGTATTTATTACTAAATTTTTTAAAAGTAGATTTTATTAATTTTTAAAAAAAAATCAAGCAGGAAATATTTTAAATTCCATATATTTGGTTATTTTAACCAAAAATATGTTTCTATACGAGAAAAAGTAATTACTATTTAGTACGGTGATTGGCAAATTAGCCAGAATTTTTCACCGTGTACAAATAGTTATGACCTCATTTTGATGATGTGAAAATCAATGTTTTGATACTTATATTTCCCCTTTTAGTTTTAAAAATTTTTCAAAAGAGTGAAAAAATAAAACTAAATATTTATTTTAAGTATAAATAAAAATAATTAGTTAATTTTTCTTCAAAATATTTCAATTTTTAAATTTTGGTTTTAAAATAAAATTGCGAAAAATATAAATAAATTAGCAAGCAATAAAAGTTACAAATTTAAAACGCGTGTGGAAAAGAATATATTCAGCTTTAATCTTTAAAGGAGATTAGAAAAAAGTGATTTTAAAGCTTTCGTTTTTTGGTGTAATTTAGATGTATCAGTAACTATCCAACTTGTATTCTTCAGAATATTTAATACAACAGTTGAAGTGGAAATTAGTTCTGACTTTTCAAAGCATGGTTAGAAAGAGCACTGAATTATATAATTCCTTAAAATAAACAAAACTTCTCTTTGATTTTCCTCAAGGTCCCTTTTTCTTCATGTCTAAAGGTAATATTTGAGGAGAAAGTTTCATCTGAAAAAAATCGAAATAGAGTTTATTTAGGGAAACCGCAACGTTCTTTTCAAAGTCGTTAGATTTCTTTTACTCCTACGATTTGAATATTTTATCAGGCCCTAAAAGCTTGTTTTTGAATGATCAAATATTGTTTGTAATTAATTAAGCAGCAAATATATAAATCCTTGCTTGAAAGCGGATAAAATGATATGTTATAAACAGTTTCGGATAACGAATATGTCCATAGATCTACATAGATCCATAACCTGTATATATGGATGTATGGATGTATGGTTACTTTATTCAATGAATATTGTATCAATAAACTGTTGGAAATATTAGTGTGTTGAAGCATATTTAAGCAAATTTTTATATGGTGCTAATGAATGTTATCATACTTCTTAAATGTTCGCTACACGATTATTATCATTATTTTGCTTTGGATGTGTAGAGCCTCTTAACGTGCAGCTGTAATTTCTAAAAAATGGAACACACTTTGCACTAAATGCAAAACAATTTGTTTTAACTAGCTAAATATTTTTTTAAAATGATAAAAAAGTATTAAAACACTGAAAGTAAAGCAATTTTGTTTTAATTAGGCTAATGATTTTTAAAAAAAATAGTGATAAAAAATATAGTGAAAATCTGAAAGTTTCAATTAGCTTAATAATTTAAAAAAAAAAGTTGTCAAAAGAAAAAGATTGACACCCTGAACTTAAAATAATTTTGTTTTAACTCGCTTAATGATTTTTAAAAATGAAATAATGACTCTTAAAAAATATTGAAATTTTGAATATAAAACATTTTTGTTTTATTTAAATCGATGTGTTTTAAAAATAAAAGGAAAAGGGCTGTCAAAAAATATTGCAAGGCTGAATGTAAAACAGTTTTGTTTTAATTAAATTGCTTTTTTTCTTTTCAAATGTCTAATGGTTCTTTGAAATGAAAAAAGGAAATTCATATGAAATTTTTTTACAGAATATTTTAATTTATTAGCATAGGTTAATTTAAAAATTAAATAGACGTTGTTTCCTTTCCATTTAATGATTTATTATCAAACTCTATTATCACCGAACTTTCTTTTCGAGTACATTATCTGTCTTTCTTTCATTTAGGTTGAGAGCAAACTTTTCCATTTTATAATTTCCTCCAAGTAATCATTTGTTAGAAAATAAAGTACATCATCGAATAAAATGGGCTCGAAATTTATGCAAATTAGTTCTGCGAAGATTCTTTCAGTTGACTTCACCCGATTCAATGAGAATAAAAGCGAAATTAGCAAATGAAGTTTGAAGTGAATTGATTTCTTCACTGAAATTTAGAAAATTAAAGTCTACAACTGTTTATATCGTAACGGATTAAAAAAAATTGCATAATTTATTGAGCATTATGTTCTTAACCAGAAAAAAAACTTTTTAAATAGGAGAATTATTTTCTTTTTCGTTCATCAAAGGATAGTTAAGGACTTTAATCCTTATTCCCAATAAAAGAATGAGTTGCACGTTTAAAAATAAGACATACAATTCTTAAGTTCAAGAACTTAAGAAAAGAAATTTGCTAAGTTCACGTATTGTACACACTTTTATTGTTTGTTAGTGAAAACATTTATCGCGCTTTTGGAAGTTTAAAAGTGTTGTTAAGGTTTCAAGACTTTAAAAGTTTAAAGAAGTTAGAAAGTTCAAAGAAGTTTTCATGTAAGAGAGAATAAAAGATTTGGATTTTATTGAAACGCCATTTAAAAGTGGCGAAAAGCTTATTATTTTATACATGTTCATATTATAGCACAAGCATAGTTTTCACATTGTTCCATATTCCTTATTCTTACTGCATATTTTTAAAAACACTATGGAAAAAGTATACTCATTAGGAGTTTCGAATCCAAATTTGAGCGAATGTGAAATAAAAACGCTGTTAATATCTATCAAATCACTAGACAACACAATGGAAATTAAAATGGAAACCTTGACCGACATGGCAACGTTATCAGAGGGGGTATTATCATATCGTTAGTCAAGGAATAGTTTCTGAGATTGGTGGTAAAAGATCATAAACAACCCGACTGCTCCAAGAACGAGTGATAAGCAAAAAACCCAACACATGAAGATTACATACTGAGAACCCTAGTTTTTGATTAAACCATTCCGTGAAAATTTTTCCAAAGCAAGATTTTGTCAAATTGAGAAACTTTGAATAGCAAATTGTTTAGGGTACTGGGCAAAAGTGGAAACTTTTGCTACTGATTTGTAGCCATAGCATTTTCAACACTAACCACTTCTTAAAACTTGTGGCCCTTTCTGAAAATATTGAAAATTTTAAACGACTGATTGTTAACATTAATAATGTAAAGTATTTTTTGTAAAGTACTTCACAAAATATGGGTAACATTGGAAGATTTATTTCTCGAAAGAAAATTAGAAACAAGTGTTAAATAAAGTAATTTTCAGAACGTAATAAAGTAATCATAATACTTCCATTGTTAAAAAAAATAAATAATAAAATAAAACTCATACAGAGTACACTTTCGATGAAAAAAATGGGAATCGGGTGGCAATGAAATGATCGGGTGGCAAATGAAAGACAATATTTGAACCTCTATTTGTTATATTTAGTTGCCTTTTGGTCGGTGACCACTCCAAATTTTTGGGGATGAGAATTTTGTCCAAAGAAACTATCAATAAACTGAAAATATTCAAATTTATAATGGCAGTTTATGGTTAGCCGAAAATTTCAACTTTATTTTGTAACCGGGCCAGAACAACCGATTCTATTCGATGTTTATGACTATCGATGTTCAACTCCGTGGCCTTGTAATTATGAACCCATTCCAGATGAAAATAGAGCTCCTTCATCAAGCTCTGAGGCAAGCTATTCCTCGTTGATGACTTTTTGATGGAACAAACCTACATTTGCGTTACATGGAGAGAAAACTTACGAAAACCTCCCACGGTTAGCTTGACATCAAGGGAACTCTAACCTACGATCCGTCTATCACTAAGGATATTTTACGTCAACACTGTGGTCAATATGAGCGAGAATCAGAATTTGTATTAACCAGCCAACGATGGGATTCGAATCTGGGTAACCTCTTCGGGAGGGGAACGCTTTATGCTTTTAAGGTACCGTGGCTCAAGATGTTCTGTTGAAGAATCCTCTATGACAGCTTCTGACATGGTATGCCTGTCTCCACGTCGGTCACTCTAAAACCCGATTCTGTTGAATCAGAATCTCGTAGTTTTGTCCTTCCAATTTTCAAGTATCAGCGAAACAAAAAGTCTTCTTTCCAGGAATTTTTCATCCATTCAACAACAGGAGAAGGCTAGTTAATTCTTTTGATTTTACTACTTTAAATAATATTGGACTTTTTAGAAGTTCAACAATTTTCTTAATTAGAGTCGGTTTGCCACAAGTTATTTTTATTTATGCCTTCTATAAATTGCCTTAGAGAGCTTTTTTCTCATAAAATATAACTATGTATTCTCTCAATTCTGGTCTTTCTACATTTGATATATGAAAAACACAAGATTTGAATTAAAGATGTTTGAGCGATTGTGAGCTCAGATGTGATAGAAAATTGAACCCGGAAACCTTCTTGTCAAGCCATTGGTCTAACATTTGTGCCATATTGGTGCCATTCAAAGTACATTTGTGCCATACAAAGCAGCCAGTAGTGAAATCTTGTTAGAAAAATGTTGAGGAGCTACTAATGTACAAAAAAAAAGGAAAAAAAAAAGAATAAAAAACGGAAATGAATTTCCCGAATGACCAGGTTTTCACATACTAAGATTTAATCTTAAAAGTTCGAGAGGGGTTCTGAAATATGCTAATTAGTTTTTGGAGACTGAATTTAGGTTACGAAAACTGACACAAAACGTACCTTCGCTAAATAAACATACCTTTCTTTCGACGAATTAACGAAATACGACAAATTTTCCATGAAATGGTTTTTGAATTTACGAATTTTGTAATTGTGTGCAAAAATTTTCTGTTCGCTTAGAAAGTTCGTAAGGAACGCAAAAATTAAAATTGATATTAATGTGCCCTAAATTTTGACTGTTCTCCTAACCAAACTTTGGGCCCCATGTCTCCCAGATTTCAGCTTCCCTATATTTTGGGGGTTAATAATCTGAATCCATCAAAAAAAGTATGTCGCAACTCTAAATATCGTATGCTTTAGCTAATTAGCATATTTGAGGTCACCCACTTAGACCTTTAGCATTGAGTCCTAGAACGTAAAGATCCAATCATTAGATAGAAAGTTATTCAGGGTGGTCCGTTTTTTCTTGGGCTTTGTACACTGAGATGACACGAAAGTGAGGACAACTTTGTCAAATATTTAAAAGTTGAAATATCTCGTAAAACTCACACAATTTATATTAGTAAGTGATTGTCAAAAGTAACAGAACATAGTTCAAAGAATGCTGAATCTTCAAAGAGGACAATTTAATTTCTGGAAGAGTATTTTCATATAATCAAGCATGAAGAAGTGGCGTAACTACCACTATAAATATTAAATAACAATTCACTAGTAAATAAAACATGCTAACTTGATTTTGTCTTGAGGTACCTTTTAATAGATGAAGGTTGACATATTCGAAAATTAAAAGTGTCCATGTCAACCTTCATCCATCTAAAGGTACCTCAAGACAGAATCAAGTTAACATGTCTTATATACTAATGAATTAGTATTTAATATTTAGGTATTATCTTGAGGTATCTTTTAATAGATGAAGGTTGACATAGTCAAAAATTAAAATTGTCCATGTCAACCTTCATCCATCTAAAGGTACCTCAAGATAGAATCAAGTTAAAATGTCTTATATACTAATGAATTGGTATTTAATATTTAGGTATTATCTTGAGGTACCTTTTAATAGATGAAGGTTGATATAGTCAAAAATAAAAATTGTCCATGTCAACCTTCATCCATCTAAAGGTACCTCAAGATAGAATCAAGTTAACATGTCTTATATACTAGTGAATTGGTATTTAATATTTAGGTATTATCTTGAGGTACCTTTTAATAGATGAAGGTTGATATAGTCAAAAATAAAAATTGTCCATGTCAACCTTCATCCATCTAAAGGTACCTCAAGATNAATCTGCAAACCTTTGTGGGGAAAGGAGTTATCGTCCATGTCAACCTTCATCTGTCAAAAGGCACCTCAAGATAGAATCAAGTTAACAAGTCTTATATACTAGTGAATTGGTATTTAATGTTTACAGTGGTAGTTACGCCACAAAGTCAAAAATTCAAGTAAAAAAAAATGTGTCATCAAACTTAATATTCTTTTATGATGTGGTGTAATTCTAGAAAAACAAGATAAAGCAATTGAAAATACAGTTTATTCTTCAGTTTACAATATCATAACTTTACTATCAATAGAATATGAAATAGTTTACAATAGAGTGACATAAATTGCATGGAACATCCCCTTTTAAATCTCACCTTTTTCACTCTTTCTTATCAAAATACATTTTATGTGTTCAGAAAAAATTCCACTTGTATATGAAACTTCATTTTTAAGCCTATTTCATTCGAAAAGTTCAAAACTAAAATAATATGAGAGCAGGAAGAAAAAAGGGAAATGAAATATTCAGTGCGGTCTACATGTAATCTACAATTTTGGCTCCGTCGCTTTTTGCTTCACGACATATGTGCAAGAAACGTATGATGTACTGTTTTAAAATATTCTTATGTTACATTCTGTGCGATAAGTTGTCGTTGGACGACGGAAGCCAATGTAGCACTTATGGTTACAGCCGTGGTTTCCTTAGATTCTACTGACCAAAGCTCTTAACAAGTCAAGGAAAGCTATTTATGCTTATAGTTCCAAGTTAATCACGTGATTTAATGTATGTTTTTAACATGGTCACACGTCAGCACGTCATAGCTACCATAATAGCATCTCGCGAGATAGGCAGCGAACATGTTAAGAAGAGTTACCAAGAACTTATGGTGCAACTACATTCAAGTGTGTTGAAATAGTTTAGATAATCCACTAAAAAATGGGAAATTATTTTACCATCTGTGGAACGCTCTTTATCATCTATGGATTTTATGAAAATTTAAAATGTACGTTACTCGCGGTGTTCTGTAATCACCACCCTTAATATATATGCATGTTTATAATATTCGCTATAATTAAAGTAAACATTTTTAATTTAAAATAGCTGATTGAATTAACCGTTGTTACTTTGAGAAGGAATAAAAGTTTTGTTTGAATTGTTTATATATTTCCCTTCACTAAACCTTCATACCTTCTTACTTCGATTGATTTAAATAAAACCAAATAAAACTGTAATACCAATTGTATGTGAAATAATATTACTAAATATTATTTTGAGAAATAATATACTATTACATACTAATACGTACTAATATATCTTCTCAAACTCTAAAGCGTCTACCTGTATGGGGTTCGCTAATAGCTTGACAACGGGAACATTGAATTCGTTTGGGTTCTTTTCTGCAGTTTGAAAATTTTAAAGGGGTGGTTTGTGAACAATTACCAATTTCCAGCGTTCTGCTTTATTTATTTGAGTACTCACATTTAAGACTTACATCAGCTAAGTCTCATTTCCTGAGTCTATCAATATTAAGAAAAGAAGAAAAAATAACAGCTAAAAGTTTTTCCATTTGGTTTTAAAAGGTTAAGTTAAAATGGTTAGCTAGCAAAAGTCCATTTTAATTACAAATTAAACGTGTCAGATAAATTTGAAGAATAATTTTCATTTTTTAACGTAAATTACTCACTTGGATATATTGTCTTCCAGTTCTTCACGCGCGCATGTCATTAAACTAAACTATTATTATTTTTCTTAAAATTATGTTTTTGCTTTGAAATGTATGATTTATTATTTTAGTTCCGTATATTCTTTATAACAATTAAAATTCGCTTCGATTTGGCTTAGAAACTCTTACAAATAAAATTTATTGGATCGCGGTAGATAGTTTCAATTGCTGACACAATGAAAATTAATTACAGAAAATAAGTGTACAGTTTGATATTATCAAAATTGTCAATTTGTTTTTATTATCCATCACCTTTAAGCCAATTATCATATTTTTTTGCTTAAAAAGTTAGAACATGTTGCACTGAACATTTTAATTACAAACTCACCACGATACCCATTTTGTCCAAATCTGAAGTCTTAAAATACGAATATGTAAGAGACAACAATTAAATCCACTCTCACTTGGCAGTATGATTTTATACTTATATAATGTCTTGATTTTTAAACATGCGTTTTTAAATCTCAAAACACTTGAAATTTTTTTTAAAAAAGGCGTTATACTATTAAATGTGAACACAATTTTAATACTTCGTTAAATTAGCAGTAATTAAAAAACTTAGAAAGGAGAATAAAGAGTTGTTAACTATTTTAATTATAATGAAATTATATTCTGGAAAAAAAGAAACTTTCCATCCTATTAGAGCTTTGGCCAGCCGTCTTTTAAAACAAGTATTTGTTATCACTTAACTTGATATCAGATACTTTCAGTACCCTGTAAGAATACAGCAATTAAGTTTCATGAAAAAGCACCAATGAGGATAAGAAATTACATTCTATACTCAAGTCTAATTGCCCTTGAAAGAGTTTATAAAACAGCTATGAAGGCTATTCTAAGATGTAATTTTTTTTTTAAAAAATGGATCATAACAGAAATGCTCTAATATGTTCATGTAAGACAGACTTACAATACATTTCACTAAGTTATCACCATTTAAAATATTCACAGATTTAGATATATATAATGCTTAAATATATACATAAGGTATAGAAATTTTAAATGAATATTATTTTGATTTTGCTAGCTTTAGCAAATTTAACGATAATATGTTTTAATAGAGTACATAGCAATATGAATTTCATATACATTTATCATAAAATATTTCTTTTTTATGATATTACATGACTTTCTGAGACAATAACAAACTGAAGTAGCATAAATATTTGGAAACATAGTCATTTTCCAGCAGAAATTTATTTATTTTCAGTTATTATTTTAAGAGACTTTTCGAATTATTCTTGTTGATATAATTTTATCTTTTTGAATATTTTTTTTAGCAAATTCGCATTTTTGGAGATAAGATCAAATATAAATGAGACTAATATTCATAACATTTTCTGGAAGGAGCAGGACCTAGTAAAAGTATAAGAGATTCAAATTATCTTTTGCTTCTACAGTATATACGGGGTAATAGAAGAAGAAACACCACGAAGCAATGAAACAGATCGAAAATTTTTGTGTCGAAATCAAAAGTTTATGTCGAGGAAGTTAAGTAAATGTTGAAGGAGTTTTCAAAATATTAGCTCAGTCAGAGACAATATCTGATAAAAGATCTTACTTTTGTCCATCATTTGCAGTTTTGTGAAAATTTTTAAAAATAAGCGAATGTTAGAAGCTTTTTCAGCAGTAAAATTAGGAGCCATTACAGAAGGAAAATTAGAAACACTTACAGAAGCAAAATTAGGAGCATTAGCAGCAACAAAAGGACGCACTTGTGCTTTTATAGCTGTAAGTGCTTCTAATTTTGCTGCTGCAAGTGTTCCAACTTTTGCAGCGGTAAGTAGTCCTAATTTTGTTGCTGTAAGTTCTTCTGATATTCTCTGAAATATAGCGGTCTGTAAGCTAATAAAGGACGATCATGGCTTCAAAATGTTCGAATTTTTCAAGAAATTTAGAAAATTGTATACCTTACAAGCAGATATAAAATATTGAAGACAGCTTTCTCTGTTCTAAAGCTATTATTTGTTTGGAGGGGCAAACATTATCAACTACATCTAAGTAAACAGCATTAAATTTGTTGGACACATCTGCAAATTGATACCATCCTTTTTAAAATCCAGAGTCTTCAATTTCAAACCAATTTGGATCCAAATTAAAAACGGGTTCAAACTATAAGTGGCTTAGTGCATCGATGATAATTTTGAAGCATTTCAGTTACCAATCAGATAAGGCCTAAGCCCTCAAAAGGCTGCCGAGTCAATGTGGAAGAAGAGACCAATTTTATATCTCTGAAGGATTTTGCCACAAAAATAATAATTATCAGTTTGGATTATGGTGTCGTCATTTAGTGCTCCTCTTCCAATTTTTTTAAAGGTTCAAATTAATAACAGAGAATTGCGATAGTTTTGCTTCTTCCTTAATTGCCTAGGTTTAGAAAGTGGCAGCTTTTCTCAGCAGGTCTACTCGTTTATTTTCGAGAATTTT
Organism: Parasteatoda tepidariorum; assembly: GCF_043381705.1. Lineage (NCBI taxonomy): Eukaryota > Metazoa > Arthropoda > Arachnida > Araneae > Theridiidae > Parasteatoda > Parasteatoda tepidariorum. The sequence goes on along the minus strand of NC_092205.1, from coordinate 79,125,255 downwards.
GATAATTGAGTCTCGTTTATATTCGATCCATCTTAGTAATTTAAAACGTACTTTAATTTTAAATTGTTAACCATAACTCCTATAAGGTCATTACCATTTTGTCACAACGTGGTCAACGTACTATGCCAAATGGACTGCAAGCACAGTAAGAGTCACAACTGCTAAATATGAAGTCTTAATGACTTTCACCTGCAAAGGCACTGTTTGTGAAACTTTATTTTCAGCTTAACTATCCATTCCCTTAACTTTAAGGTCGTATCATCACATAGAGTGTAGATTAAATGGTAATTGATCCATTATCATAGTTACTGTAAAAATATTACTAAGACGAGTTTTAAAGATAAATTTAAAACAAAATCACTATGTACTAAGAATATGTTTTAGAAATCTAAATGAACTGTGCTGTTATACCAAATCATATCTAATTTAAAGTAACTCCAAAGCAGCTATCGAATTCAACTGTGACTAAATTTCAATGAAATAATGTTGCGTTTTCTTAGATATTATCTACTATTTATATTTTTGACATTTTGTACAAATTGGTGCAGTTATTACAAAGTGTATAGCACCAGGCATGTTCCATTGTGCATTTTTGTTAAAAAAAAAATAGAAATATAACATAAATTTTCTGTAAATTTAAAAAACAGTAAATATTCATTAAAATGCAATAAAGAAACATAAACTACATTTTGAATTTAAATAATTAGCACAATTGTGTTAAGTAATTAGAAAAAAAGGAGTTTAATATTTATCTAATCATTTTATCCAAATAGCTTCGGAAATGTCTTTGAAAAAATGTAAACTAAGCATATATTTTGACTTCACTAAAATTGAGCATTTTAAGTTTTTCGTAAATATTTCTAACCATTTCTGTAATCTAATATAGTTTGCTTATGTAAGTATTTTAAGCTTTTAAAACTGTTTTAAACTTCAATGTTAATAAATTTCCAGAAAAAGTACCATGAGGGCAATTCCTCGAAAAATATCGACCTAAGATCGAATTTTTTACGCCACCAAAATACCTACTATGTATTATTTTAAAGAATAAGCAATCAATTTTAATTATGTATAGATTTAAATTTGAAATTATAAATTATTTTATTAAAAAAAACCTAATAGGTCCCTTCAAAAATTTTGTTTAATGACTTGTATTACAGAGTAAATGACCATTTTTATTGAAAGTTGTCAGTCTGATATGTTAAACATACCGTGGAGTTTTATTCTACAGTGTTATGTAACATAATTTTCATGCGTAACTTTCAATTTTTTTTAAAGATATTAATGAAATTTAAGAAAATAAGTCAGCATCCGGGTCTATAATGAGTTACGAATGAGTTGCAATTCCTGCCATTCTTTATTCCAGCAATATTTCGAAACGGAAATGCCATATATAGATTCCTCGTAAGTCGTTTTGCAAGAAAGTAACTTGATTTAAAGTTCATATTAATTTTAGAAACAACTCTTAATGAGAATCAATACAGACTAACTTTAATTGAGGTTGCCTTAATGTCAGTTATTTACCACTTTTTTAAAAAAGTATTTTGGAAATTGAATTATTCTAGTGGATTTACCTAAATGAAATATAGGAAATTTTTTTCTGTCCTATGTTTAAATGAGTTTACATGATAATTATTAATTTGCTTTGCGAATGTCAGTCAGTAATCTATGGAAAGGACTCAGGATTTTGTTTCATGCTTGAACAAAATGATATTGTTTTGGAAATATGTTCTAAAATGGAAATACCTGAAAATTCATTCAACTTAGTATTACTGTCTCGAGTTAGTTTATTGGCAACCCTATAAGTTCGCTACAGAGAGTTTTATTCAACATCTATGTTCACAAAATGCGCTGGAATAACATAATAGAGAGTTTCAAATCCCTTTAAGTATATAAATGTTTGTGTTTGTGATAATTGAGTTTATTTGTTCAGAGTTGATTAAACCACCAGCTCAGTATTAATAATATATTTAATTTCCTATTAAATGACAATAAGACATATTCTGAATGAGGTTTTACTGAATGAAATTTGAATTACACTTTCTGGATGAATTCGATTTGAAGATTAGCCCTTTGACGCAGATGGAAAAATGGTGTTCCTTTTCTATATATTTTTTCTGACACTGTAATTATAAACGAAAATATGTTCTGCTATTTCATAATTTATAAAAAACAGTGTAATAATTATTGAAATTAATCTGTAAGAATATCGTAATAATTTTTGTACAAAAATATAAAATCCAAAAAAAAGGAGCTTAAAAATTTTTTAATTAATTTTTTTATTTTTTTCATTCATGTTCAAAATTTTATCTATAATTAATTTTATAAATTAATGAAACTTCAATGATGAATAGCAGTTTTCCTGAGATCTAAATAACTGCAAATAAGTACAAATTTGAAAAATTATAGTTTGGAACAAAGCCGTGTTAGGAAGATATTGCCTTCAACGCTTAAAAAGACACCGTTGTTTCCTGCTGTATTTCTTAACAAATAATTATTTAAAAATGCTAAATATAGCATTTTTCACTTATTTTAACTAATTTAGAATTATTAACTAATTTAAAATTATTTAAACTATTATAAAATAATGAGATGAAAAGTATGAAAAATAATTTTAATAAAAATTCTGCGTCAAAGGTTGGAAAATTTGCTCTTGTCCAGTTTTTTTTTCCAAGTCAAGTTATTTGTCGAAAATTATGAATAGGTCTGATTTCTTTTATGTATACAATCTATATTACAGGCAATGTATGAAATACCGTCTTTATAAATAATCCCTGGCAGTTAACTAAGTAAGAATGTGAGAATTATTATATCGTTCTGAGCCTTTTATTATGGATACACCTCGAAATGCGTATTTAAAAATAGACACAGCTTGAAAATTCTGTTTAAGAAAGCGGAAGCAGCTCATGATGCGTTTAAGAAAATGGAGATGGCATTTGATTACATTTCTTCTATAAATGTCCTTTTTTGAAAGAAAAACTGATGAATTCAAATAGATTTGCAATCTAATGTCATCCATACGCTTTTTTAAATCAGTCTTTTTTAAAAAAAATGTTAAAAGCCAACAGTTCTTTTACCAAGTCATTAATAACAGTGGCATTAAATTAATGTTGTAAGATTTTATTTTTTAAAATACTTTAAAATCGTTTAGTTTTCTGAATAAAAAAAAATGCTTGAAAAATTAAATTTGTAATATAACAATCACTAAGATAGGGACGTCCGAGATTTTGCTGAGTAATGATTGCTCTATTAAAGTAAGGAAAAATAAGTTCAAAATTCATTCGTGGTTTCGTTGTTAAATTTAAGTTTTAACATCGAAGAGGCTATTTTTTTTGTGTTCATTTCCTTAAATGTACATTTTGAGGTGTTCCCATCTCCTTAAATACGTATTTTGAGCTGTGTCCCTTTTCCTAAACGTTCATATTGAGTTGTGTCCATTTCCTGAAACACTCATATCAAGCTGTGTCCATTTTTTAATCATGCATATTTCGAGCTGCGTTCAGAATAAAAAGCTTACAGACCGATATAATTTGTATACAATGATACAATGACACGGATATTGTATACAATGGCATATGCTTCATAGGTAAAGTATGATGGTATGCTTTGGCAAATGGGTATCAGAAAAAGAAAAAGCTTATCATTTTTCTTTACTTTCTTTTTTTAAAACTGAAAAACTAAAACTTTTCCTTTTTTTCTGAGATGAGGATCAAAACAAACTGTTTAAAAGAAAATGTGACGTAAGGAAATGTGAGTACGGAAATAAGTTATAATATTCGTTATTTGATATATTAATTTCTCTATGAGAGGTAAGTTTTACTTTATAGGTTATTTGTTTATTATTAATGATATTGCATGAGGAAAAATATCACCGTAAGTATCACAAGGCAGTTACAATTAAACTAAGAAAAGAAAAAAAAAGAAGGAGAAAAGAAAGCGGCATAGGAAAGATTGGGCAGGTGGGCAAATACTGGGCTATGGCCCACAAATTCCTGGGGGTTATTGTTTCAACTAATTTGGTTGTTATTAATAATACTTGACGATTACTAAGACATTATGCACTTCTTATTAAATAAAATAAAAATATGAACATAACTTGTTGTAAAAAATTGCCAAGAAATACAATGCCTAGGAAACATGGGAAATTTTTAATAATTTCATACTTTGTCGGTCGCTCACAGAGTTGTATTGTTTGCAGTTCCTCAGTGATGCATACAATACAGATTTTCAACTTTGCCGGTAACATATCTTACGTTTAAAGATGAAATTAGAGAATGTCAATATACGCAAGAAATTAGCAAAGAACGCTACAATTTGTTTTAAGAAGAATTTTTGCTCTTTGTGATTTAATAATTAGACTCCATTGATGCTTTGAAAAGAATTATTAAAAGGGAGAGAATTTCGAAATTTAAATTTTAGCTGATGATTTATTACAAATTCAGTATATTTCTGAGATTAACTAATGATGATAATAGTTATCATCATTAGTTGTGATGATTATGGTTATTCAATAATAAATAAAAATTTTCAGTTAAAGACATCATTGCCAAACTACAATTTGTAAATAATGAGTGTTTATTAATACTAAAATACAAGTTTTTTTTATAATATCTTTTAATCTTTCAGCAGTCTTTAAATTTAAAAAGAGGAAAATATTTTTAAAGTCAAAAAGTTTTAAAAAATTTTAAGTACTGGTAGTAATTTTTTTTTACCTTTCATCAGTGTTATAGGTATAGGGAAAGTGATCATAGTAGATTTTTTTTAAATATTACATAGTATGATTTGTAGGGTTATGATACATATTATTTTTTCTATAATCGATATTATGAAACTGTTGTTATAGTTTATACTCATGATTAAAAATATTTCTTACAAAAATAAGGATAATAGTTCAAATTAATAGGATAACTACGCCCCTCATTATTTCCTAAACAAATAAAACTTAATCACAAATTTTGTATACCAATTTTAAAATAATTTTTGTAATTATTTCATAATTTCAAAAGCAAATATAAAACAATAAATGAAAATACCAATTCTGAAAATGAAGCCAAAGAATTGAAATGCAAAAATATTATTTCATAGGAAACATTTAAGTCAAATCTAGTAATTCCACTTTTTCGAACAATGTACACGTTATCAATGATTTAATTTAAAAAAACTAAATCACCGACTCTTCATTTTCTTCTTTATCTAAACTAGGCATACTAGTCGGTGTCGTACCACCTGTTGTAGAGCACAACTGCAACTCTAATCCCGTTAGTCGGTTCTCAAAGTCCCACTGTTGCTGGCTGAGCTGCATCCTCATTTTAGTGTTGTCATCTTCAAGGTTCACCAACTTTTCCCGAAGTCGGCTTACTTCTGCCATCAGCGCTTCTCTAGCTGGATAATGAGAGCTGTAAGTCAGGGGGAATGGTGGAGGTGGTGGTGCAAACCAGCTGTGCTGGTCCAAGTGGTAAGCGTATTCGCCCATAGGCGGCATGGGGGATCTAGTTCGATTTGGGGAGGACGGTATCAGGTGAATGTTCGTTCTAGACGTTGGCCGAAGCATATCAGCGTGTGTTGAGTCCGATGCACAGGAATGGGTGCTGGAAGCTCCTTGAACGGCATAAGCAACTGGGGGTGTCAGGAAACTTGAGGGATGAAAATGACAACGTACAGGGGGTTTGCTAGTACTTCCTGAGCTGTCTGGATCTCCCATAGAACTGCTGACAGGCTGGTTGTCATCGTCCGGAATAGGCATTTCTTCTAGAGGCACTTTACCACGAGATTCAACGAGACCAGGCGTACTTCTGCTGCGAGCCATGACAGATGCAGCCGGAACAGATAGACGAGTTGTCACTAAACGAAATTTGAATAATTATTACTTCATTATAAGATAATAACAAGAACAGATCACTTTTAGATTCGTATTTTTTACTCTTTATGAAGGACCATCATAGCAGTTAGTTTAAAAAATATTATCTGTCAGATGAACTGATTACCATTCATTTACCACTGGAGAGAGGGATCAGGCCGATTTGGCTTTTTTCGTTTCTTGTTGCTTTGTAATTCAAAAAATAATTTAGTGAAAGTGTTGAGCATTTCTAACGTTTCATAATTTGATCCAATTTTAGTGCATATTTAATCATCAATGTGTTAGCCTTATAGTAACGGACACCAAGAACTTTATATATAGAATGAAAAGCGGGATTCGTCGCTAAAGACTATACGTCCCCAGTCGGCATCATTCCAGCCTGATCTGTTTAAAACATTCATGCATACGAAATTTCAAAGCAATCGGATGATTGCTTCTTGGTGCGTCGATTTTTTTGCTATAGAGTGTATTTATGGAGAAGAAATTAACTAAGAAACTAATATGTAAATATAATCAAAAACTCAGATTTTTGTTTAATCGCATATTTTCGTTAACCATATGGAATAAAATGCCATAGAAATGTGATTGTCAAGCTAATAATAGATTTTTATTAAATTTATTCTGACTATATTTTAAGATTTCGAATGTCTAAATTGATCCACACACAAACAATCTTCAAGTTATGAATCAAGAAGTTTTGAAATTCTACAAATGCTGTTTGCTAATAACATTAACGATTACGAATAATTTTACAAATAAGTTCCGATAATTCCGGCAGGAAGTGCTGGTTAGCGGAAATATACAAAAGGTATAAGGTGTTAGATAAACTGACAAATGTCACTAGCATTTGGTGAATGACGAGAAGAAATATAAACTTTGCTATGAGGCAATGAAGATTGTGTTTCTTTTCAGGGAGTAGTCACTAGCTGTACATTTGCATATATTTATAAATAAACCATAATAACTGATATTATGGTAAGTAGACTAGTGTATTAGCTTTGTTAATTAAAGTGATCACCAAAGGTGAGTTTCATTATGGGACGCTGCCACAAATCTTTTTTAGCCAATAAATCATATTTTATTTAATTTTGCTTTTTAAACGAGCAATGAATAAAGCATACACAGAAAAATACATTCATTGTTTCAAGAAGAGCGAGCCTCCTCTCATCAGGCATCGGGAATACAATGAGGTAGGATAATACATTGACTTTATTACGATGAATCGCATGTTATTCAAATGAATAGTTCTATAGGCCTAATCTCTGACCAGGTTATGAAAATGTTTTAGTGATAGGTCACGTCAGCGCACAGAAAATTTATAAATGATTTAATGTGTATAACGCCTTTCTAATGAAAATTTCCTACAAAATCTCCAATGTCAGAAATAAGGAACATTCGGAATTAAGACTTAAAAAATGAATGGTTTACTATGAAAGATTTCAGAAAGGTTTACATCCAAAGCATTTAAAATGTTTTAACAGCTTTGACGTATCAAATGTTTTAGTGTGATTGACGAAAGATGTTCCTATTTTTTGAAATACCACTATACCTAAAATTGATAATATTTTAGTTTTATGTGAAAAAAAACACGTGATAATACGAATTTGTACACTTCATAGAGTCGTTGCTCAAATCAGTTTAAGTTATAAGAAAATAATGGGAAAGATTTTTCTAGCCAGGAAAGAGTTTAAAACACCTTATTTTTTTTTTTTAAAAAAAAAAAAAGAAAAAAAAGATTAGTTACTGGAATTAAGAATCGCATTCAAACGTGCGTTTGTCTAAATATTAGTTAAAATTAATTAAAATTAATTAGAGATATATTTTCTGTTCTTTTGAAAATGCGTTTCACCAAACTGAATATGTGCTCTTTCTCTCTTTTAAAAAAAAAATCAGTAGCTTTTCGAACATTTATATTTTGGTTCACAGTTGTACTATTAGTACTATTCCTTATTTTCACAAAGGAGATTTCTATCCTTGGATTTCTTTGACACCAATTAAAATCTTTTTTTGAACATTGAGGTCTATTTTACAACACTATTGTTGTAATGTTTTTACAACACTATTGTTGTATTGTTGTACAACACTATTGTTGTAATTACGCCAAAATTACAACACTCTAGTAACTACGTTTTTGGCATCACCCTACGGCAAATGGCATAACTACTAGTTAGCTTTGATTACTTCATGTTGCAAATAAAATCATCGTTCTTGATGTAATCATTCAGTAATAAACAAAAATAGGACAGAGACACTAAAGTATAAACACATACTGTCAACAATATATATCTACTGTATCAACTAATGGTTTCTTTTAAGTGTTGTTAGAGGGCGCAGAGGTTCATATGCCTAGAAGAAGCTTTAAGTTTTGTGAGACGTCAAAGTGGATCATCCTTGACTATGTAAGTAATAATTGTAAGTTCATTTAAGTGAATATGTAAGTTCATGTTTGTAATTAAAAAAAAAGATTGTTATTTAATAATATTTGTTCGTGACATCACAGGACACGTTGTTACCGATGAGTCTTAAAAATTAATTGAATGGAAGAAAATTTAAATGATTACTCCACTAAGAAAACATAACTTATATTAAAATTATTAAAACTATTCCTCAAATAAATTCATATACTTTAACTTATAAATATTTCTCTCGTTTACTTTTTTAAGGTTCTTTTTTATCAAAACGATTTTATTTTCGTCTGCGTTTAACTTATTTTTTAAAATATCGTTTGTATTTATTTTAAAGAGATAATATATATTTCGTCTGATTTTTAGCTTAAACCGACGCGCAGAATAGAATTCATTAAAAGGAAATAAGAAGCTTATGGAACTTAAATAGTAATGAATGGTCAACTACGAATGCTTCTGCGAAAATAATTCAATTGAATAAAATAAATATTAAAAAGAATATATGGATCAGTTAATGAAAAGATCAGTATTTATGCCTAAATTAACTAATGGAATGGAATGCTTATTGCAGTTTGGTAAATTTAATGTAAGTATTTAAAGGGTATTTTTAACTAAATTACTTTAAATGTTCTTAATAACTGTGATCTCATGAAGTACGTAAAAATTATTTTGAAAACAGCTCTAACAAAATATACAGAATAGTGTATTAATGAAACCTTCTGCTTTATTGTTATAAAGTGCACAGACATTTGTCGTTATGAAATTTTTTTTTTATTTAAAGATTTATTTACCAATTTAGCATTGAAATCACATTAAGAATCAAACTTAATACCTTAATGAGTTTTTGACATGAGCATTTATTGCCATAATCGTAATGGAATATTATTAAAATTTATACGTAAACTAACCATGTAAAGATTTTAAAAGAGCAATTACATGCATTATTTTGACAAATTCTTTCTGTGTCACAAGAATAAATGTACGCTCATTTTCCCTAGAAAATAGCATTTCTAATGAACCCAGTGGAATATTTTTCACGCTCATATTTCGAAGCATTTGTCTTCCATTTCAATATATCGGGAAAGTAATTTGGTTGAAGTATTTTAAGCGAGTTTAACTTCATCGGCATTAACTTCAAAATAAATTAGACTGAAGTTATGTACATAACAATTAAGCATACTACACAATGCATGAATGAATTTATAAATATAGCTCATTAAAAATCGTGGTCCATGCCAATAATGTCATATCTTATTTATTATAATTTAAAATATTTTTTTTTAAAAAAAACGTAGCTACTTTGTAAAAAGTACATTAAAGAAAAACTCAGTAATTATAGCAAAAAAGGTGTTTTTTGGAAAAATTCATACCCAAGATTTTTTTTGACAAAAAGAAAAAACCTTGTTATAAATTGTTATTATAAATGATATCTCAAAATTCCCATATTCTCCTCTAGTAGCTTCCCCTTTTTTGAGGGAAATGGGGGATTTGAGGGGAAGAATTAAATATTTTTCGAAACAGGTAAGTGAGGTATTGTTTTGGATGTATTTTTTACTCTGATTTGACAAATTGAATGAGACCAATTTCCAGACGATCGAACTAATAGTACAGAAGTTATAAACATTTTATGTACAAAAAGTACATATTTGTATTTATGCTTAGTTAAGGATTTGATATTTCTAACTAAACAAGTGAGATACTGTTCTCTGAATACTTTTATGTTTATTTTGCTTTCTGGGGATTATCTGAACATGTGAGGTACATTTTCCGAATAACTTTTTTATGCTGTGCTGAATGAGACCGATTTCCAGACGATCGAACTAATAGTGTAGAAGTTATAAACATTTTATGTACAAAAAGTACAAATTTGTATTTATGCTTATTTAAGGATTTGATATTTCTAACTAAACAAGTGAGATACTGTTCTCTGAATACTTTTATGTTTATTTTGTTTTCTGGGGATTATCTGAACATGTGAGGTACATTTTTCGAATAACTTTCTTATGCTGTGTTGAATGAGACCAATTTCCAGACGATCGAACTGTAGAAGTTATAAACATTTTATGTACAGAAAGTACATATTTGTATTTATGCTTATTTAAGGATTTGATATTTCCAACTAAACAAGTGAGATATTGTTCTCTGAATACTTTTATGTTTTATTTTGCTTTATGGGGTCCATCTGAATATGTGACGTACATTTTCCAAATAACTTTTTTATGCTGAGTTGAATGAGATAAAATGATAAATAGTTTTGAAGTTATAAGGGTTTTGAAATATTGGGGTTAGTCTCATTCAATTTAGCATGACAGATTACATTGGTAAATATACTTTATTCAGCCAAATAGTTCTTGTATTGCAATGTGAAGTGTATACATAAGTACGTGTAAAATGTATTTTTTATACATAAAAACTCTTGAAATTTTTGATCTATTTGTTCAATTGACTCGAAAGTTTTATTCGATTCAACGTGAAGAATTGCCTAGGAAATAATGCTTCCCTTGTTCGTTCATATAGCAATATCAAATGTGGGAAAAGGCACAAGTACAAATTTGTCCTTTTTTATATGAAACAAATTAAACTCCTAAAATATTGCGTTGAAGATTGGTCTAATTTAATTTAGTGGGAAAGAACATATCGGAAAGTATGCCTCACTTGCCTTTGAAGAAGAAATTCAGTTCTACCCAACAAATCGCCGCTACTTTTTTTAAAAAAAAAGCGGAAGCGTATATAAGAGAACAGGGGAGTTAAGTATAATTTATAATAAAATAACCAAGATTTCTTTGAAAAATTTTAGGGTATTTTTTTTTTTGGAAGAAAAAGTCTAATTTTGCTGAACTAAAATTTATTCAGAGTTTCGTCATCAAAGTTCATTTTTAAATTTATAACAGTCGGGAGTTTGGTTTTTAATATTTGTATAGAGACATCATTTCTATATTAAGAAGCTTTTCTATTTTCTATTATTGTTAAGCAATAGCATTCGAGATTATACGTCATAGGTAAGAACGCATTAATTTCAAAATGCAGATGTGTACGGCGCAAAAAATGATAGATTTAATTTTGACTAAACGGTTATTGTTCAGATCTAATAAGAATAGTAATTTAAAAAATCAAATCGATGATTAGGTAATCGATGGTTTTTCTTTACAACTATGTTTCTACAAAAACTACAAAAATATTTTTCTCTTTAAAACCATCAATACAATCTTTCGGACACTTAGTAAAGAAGAAGAATAATGTATCCTTGTTAGGTTATATTATGTAAAAAAAAAGGCTTTAATTTGTCAAATCTCGATAAGTATTGTTCTTCTGAAAACTTGATTATTTTGGTATTTGTTTTCATTTTTCCACATGCTATAAATTTTTTTAATTAAACTAAAATTATTAGTCAGTCTATGCAATTGAGCGAACAAATACTTACAAAAACTTATTTTCGGATCATATTTCTTTATGTCTTCGTCTTTCTTGTATTTCTCCAACCTTTTTACAGCGATGGCTTCGAGTCGAACTCTTGCCGCTGGATAATCTTTCAGTACATCCCACATATCTTGCTTGTAGAGGCAGAAGAGGTCAGAGTATCCCACTGATTTGACCGAAGCAGTTCTTCTATTTCCAGCAGTACCCATGTTCAGGATACTTATCTCGCCAAAATAACTACCCGCTTTGAGAGTTGCTAAGACAGTCTTGCCGTTATCTGTTACAACTTGCAACCTACCACGATTCACTATATACATTTCCTTACCAACTTCACCTGATGAAGAAAAAGAAATTAGCAACATAAGTGGAAATCGATTTCAAAAACTTAAATAGCGAGGCTTAGAAACATTGTATTCGAAAAAATTAGATTAACAATTCATGTAATCGTTTTAAGTAACTGTAAAGAATACAAGTAATTGAACACATTATACTAGTGTCATAGTAAATTAGCAATTAAAATGAATTTAGATTAAAATTTTATTTAAAATCCTGATAAAGGGTAATTAAAGAACCATTTTACATAATTTTCATGAGTCATTTAATCAAAAATCTCTTTTGTTAGCGACGTGCAAGAAATTAGAACATAGCACATTACTGGATAGGATAGGTTTGATCGGAAGACATTATTGCATGTAATAAGAGCAAATAACGCGAGTTTTTGCGTGAAAAAGGGTAAATATGTGTACACAGTACAGTGAATGTCAACGGCCATTTTTAAGTGCATTGAGTCTTCTGCGCAAGCGTAAAGCGTTGATTTTCAAAAACCTAGCTGAGAGCATTTGCGCAGAGAACGCAAAATACCGAGATGTTGACGTCGACGATGACTGCGAACTAATCTTCAATAGAAGGAATAAAAGCAATACCTCTGTTTTTCAGACTCTTTAAAACTCGTTTTATTGTTTAATATCACTTCCAATCTATTTCTTAATAGGATTAATTATAATTTTTTTCTTTCGTTTTTTAAAAAAGGTTCTGTACCTTTTCATTCGTTGTTCGTTTAAAACATAAATTTAGCCTATGCGTGTGTAATTTTTTCGTTTAATGCATTGAATTTTATTAACATTAAAAATTTTCATAAGTATTCTATGCAACAAGCATGAGTGAGACAATTAATCCAGAAGTAGAGTCAATTGTCAGATAAAAATATTCAAACTAAGAAATTTAAAGTAAGAGTGTAAGTAAAAAAAAAAATTGCACCAAATTGATAAATATTAACTGACGTAATATATTTTTAATAAAATATTATTAAATAAATTTCTCCCCGTTATTGCGAACTTTCACTTGCATATATGTAACAATAATACCAAACTCAATAAATTGTAATAATGATAAAATAAGCACATATTGATATGTTGCATGATTACATAATGATGTTTATTACTATTTGAAGTAAAATTATCGAAGTAATAACTTAAAGGAGTGACAAGATAACGTGTGTAAAAGAATTGCTGTGAATAATAAAGTACCTCAAAAACATAATAAGGGAAAGAATAAATATAGGCTGACCAACAAAGGTCGAGGAAGATTAATACGTTACTTGTGCATTAAGGGCATGATGAACTTTTCGACTCATTTAATTAATTATTATCCCGATGTTAAACGTACGCATCTAAAAGAATAATATATATGCTTATATCCATATTTAATAGAACCATCGCCATTATTTCTTCAGCTAATGCCGAGTTATACACAACATTATAAGAGGAGGTAATGGACAGCAAGACCATAAACTGCCTCAAAAAGAATAAATTCACTTGGGTGGGAGTAACATCATCTTTTTCTCAGAGGCTTTTCTACGATCTAAGCTTACCCGGGTATGAAAAATGAGGTTGTCGCCTTAATCAAATGTCAGCAATATTTTCCTGCAGAAGCTCTGTTGACGAGATTAGCGTCCTTTTGCTACCCTCGAAAGAAAAGCGGTTGAGAGAAGAAATAGGAGACGCCATCATTCATCTTAAGACATTGGGGACAAAAGAAACTGTATGGCGATTCTGTGAATAAAAGCAATGACCGACGGTCAGTGTTTGGTCACACTGCGTCGGAAATTGTTCATGATCGATTTATTGCCTTCCTCTCAAAATGATTATTTGGTTCAATTATGTTTAATTTACTTTTATAAATAAATAATGTAAAGGAATGTTTTAAGAAACTTTTTTCCCCCTCATAGGTCAGGTGATAAAGGGGAAAAATATGTTCCAGCAATAAGTTGCTTAAAGATGAGATCTTACCTAAAATTCATTATTTTTTTTTCTATATATCATCACTTTATTAATTGCTCTAAAGTTTGCAATGACGTTGTAATGTTCAAATCAAATTTTCACTCATTTTGGGAATTTTGATCACATTTTTTATTTCAATTGATCCAAACTTTTTCACGTTTTTTTCATTCCAAAAAAAAAAATAAAAATAATCATACATATTCTTTAACGAGAGCCTGTAGTAGTTTGCATTTAGTACGTGGGATGGTTTTTCATAACTTGGTAAATATTTAAATACCGTTGCTTTTTAGTTTCATCGGACTTTTCATAGGTACAGTAACATTTTTGAAAAAGAAACTTACTGTACGTTTAAAATTTGTTATAACCTCTATCAAATTAAAAACACAGTAGAATATCTTAATAAAATAATAAAAATTTTATAATTACAATGAAATATTTACCAAATGAAGCTTATGGGTGAAGGGTTAAAAACTAAGTGAAGAATATAAAATTTAGTATTAGAAAATGAAGTACAAAGCCACAAGATTGTACTTTCCCAGTATGAAACCAAATCTTGTGCAGACCAGAGCTCAAAATTTTGCTCTGAATTTCTTTCTTTTATAAATGAGTTTTCTACTATTTTCAATTATATTAAAATAATCATTGCACAATGATGACTAAAATAGAAATTTTATAAATTTTATTTAAGAAAAATTTCACATTGCAAAATTTTTACGTTGCTTTTCATATTTTTTTCTTTGGCAATACAGAACAACCCTCAATCATTCGCTTAGGTAATTTTCTATGTGCCTTTCATCTATTCTGTTTCGATTATTTGGATAAGCTTTGTCGTAAATCTTTCTCTTATGAGACTCTAATCATATTAACGTTATTTTTGAGTGATTTAGTAAACAGATAATCTGACTTGTTGACTTTTATTGCCGAAATTATACGAAGGAAGGGACTATTTTATTTGTTACTTAGTTTCGCCAAGTTGTGAATACTCTCAAATTAGAAATGAAGTATTTCTCTGTCATCGAGACAAATACATTGCATAAAATAGAATTGGGCTTTTCTTTTTTTTCTTCATGTAAACTTTATCCAATACTTAATAGTCATCGTGATTTAATGCTAGATAAAATTCGCTTTAAAGTCGTGCTGTGTATGCATTTAAGGGGAGAACCCACCCTGAATATTTCAAAAATTCGAAAATTTTTTTACTGCATTTTTCGAATCTTTGTACCCTTCCTAATGTCTGTCTAAAACGATTTCTCGGTGCCTAACTTCGTTTGGAAGTTATACCGGAAAATAGAGAGTCGTCGCTAAGCAGGTAGAAAGCCCCTTTTGGCCAGGATTAGGAGGGGGGACATTCTTTTTGCGTCTCATCCATTCTCTTGACTGTATATAGAAACTTATTGTAGGCATTTCATTTATCGATCATTATATATATGAAATTAAACATTTTCCCCTACCATAAGTCAAAACTTTAAACTTGCTTTTCTCAAAACGCTGTTTTTTGACATGGCCTAACGTTTTTCTCATGATCTATATAACGAAATAAGTTGTTCTTTATTTTAAATTACGTAAAAATATATTCTTTAGAAAGTAGCATGAAATTTTTTTTGATATTTTCATATTTCGATTTTATATTAGTATTTTAATGAATATTTTTTAAATGAAAAACTTAACTTTTTTTTTAAGTTACCGCCATTTTGGTAGTTTTGCGAATATCAAAAAACCGCTATGCTAATTTTTAGATAATGTCTTTATGTTTCAGAAAATCTAAGTAAAATTGTTTTTTTATGTTTCAAGACTTCTTAATCAATGAGGCTAGTGAGGTGCTACTTTTTGATGACCAGCCACATGCAGAGCTGCCACCAACTTATTTTTTATTATTTTGTAAAAGAAAAATTTTTTAAAATAGACTTAAATTGTAGCTAAATAACATAGAAAAAACAAGGAGTCTCTGCATTGTCTCTATTACTTAAAAAAAAATTCAAGAAAAACGTTAATATTTTACCATCTCAGGGTGGGGTCCCCCCTTAATTAGTGTGTTAAGCCTACCTTAAAAATCTAATATAGCATTTGGCTATGTAGCTACCTTAAAAATCTAAATAAATCTTTATAGCTACCTTAAAAACCTAATATAGCTTTATCTTTGCTACAATGTTCAACTTCGGCAAAATGGAGTGAGTGAATGAAATGGTTGAGTAGGAAGTCGTGAAAGTTAAACGAGGTTGTTTATAATGTCATCTGTGTAATCCTGTGCCCTGATACTGGGTAGTTATATCTGAGTCGTGGTTTTTCCCACGCCTGAACGGTGAAATGCTGCTCATGAAATTAATATAGTGGTATCTAGAATCTAGTGGCATCTCGGAAATTGGTCTAGTGGTTCTATTGTTTTAGACATAAACTACAAGAGTTTGTAATTCAATGAGTCTGATGGATTAAAGGCTATTATCACTGCACGTGAAAACATCACGTATGAGAATTCAGAGAAATGAACGACACCCTGATTGGCGAGTTTTTCGCGGTTGGTTAATATATTTAATCAAGAAGGTTCTACGAGAATTTTTCGCATGCTGTGATGTAGAGAAACACATTGTTCCACCATCTTTGCCTGTATGATGAAAAATGTTTTTTCGTGCTCTTCTCGTCTGGATCACCTAATTAGATGAACGGGTATTGAAAGCAAGAATAGTGTTTCCGTGAGTTATGTTTCTCATCTAAAATGCATAATTCTAAAACTAGCTGCAGGCTGTCTTGTGAAGAGTTTCTACAAGAAAATTAAGATTCGAGAAAGTATTCTATGTACTGAAAGCAATGATTTTGCCTGTTAATAATATCGAAACAGTTGCCTGTCCTCAAATATTTTTCAATTTGTTCTTCTTACTTTGCGCTTTGCATATTCAACTCATCGTAACGTTCTCGAGTAGTGCAAGAGAAAATATAATCTCACACAAATTGGAAGGAAAAATAGAGTTTTGGAGATAAAATGCTTTAAGGTCCCGCAAACGATTCGTGCCCAAATAATTAATCAAAGAAGTTTCACCTTGAAAATTCCAGAATATATTTTCTAAAATTTTGCTATAAGAATACGCAAGATTTGGATACCAATTTTTATGGAAATACTCAAATATTTTTAAGAGTAAAAAAAAGAAAATGCGAGAAACTAATGCACGAAAATCAATTGATCATAAAGATTAAAATTCAAAGATAAATTTAGAGAGTAAACTTTCGCCTTTAAATTCGAATATTAATTTCGTACTAATCTACGAAAAAAATTACGGTCAATGTGTAATATGTGATAAAATTAGGTAATTACAGTAAAATTTGTTAATTTTATCAAGGTATCTTAGAACATGGTAATAAAAACTAACGTGAGGTAATAAGAACCATAATTTTGAAGACCAGAACTTCCGGCAAACCGTTACCGAACGGAAAAATCACCAAATAAATGGTTTAAGCACCGTATATTTTGGTTTTATTAGACAGACTTATGTTTTTTTAACTAGAAATGTCATTACCATTACCATACAATACGGTAATTTTACCCGAATATTTTTCTTTCTTGTATAGTAAGTCTTTTACAACTAAAATGGTTATTTGTCATAACTATTATTTGAAATATAGTATATTGTAATATTTTATTCACACTTCAAGTTTCACCACGCATATTTTACTTTTCATTTATTCATTTCAAATTGCTCGTAGAATTAGTAATTCACTCATGTTTAAGATTATGTTTCTCTCAATATTAATGAGCAGTCAAAGTCTTTCAAAGCAAACGGATCAAAACATACAAATGCTCAACTTTCCCTACGACGAGGTAAATACAATTATTTCAATTCAAACTGTCTTCAATTTACCTCATTAGAAATTTAATCCAGAAAAATATTCTCATTCGAGAAGTCAACATAAATTCAACTTTTCATAATCAGAAAATTCCATCGCATCTTGAAATCCTGTTTCATCTATTTCTGAAGATAACTCCGTCAGTTTGATTTAGCCATTCACTACTTCTCTACGCAACCATACTTTAATGTTTAATTAACGCATATTAACGAGGAAAGCACAGCAGCGCCATCTGTTCGCCGTGTTCTTACCTAATGGAGAAAAGTGATAAATGTAGAAAGCTTATTTTCTATCATGAAGAGCCTCTTTCACATTATCATTGATGAATAAATCAAAATTCCTTAACAGTCGCCAGACAAGTGAAGCAAATCAGACGAATGAATTTACAATCAAATCCGATAAATATTTGAGTTTGATTTGATGATTATTTCAGATTGAATCATCTATGAATTTTAAGCTGCTTTAATGTCTCTCTTGCTAAATCTGACAAACGTAGTACGTCTGTGCAATAGTAGTTACATGTAAACTAATGGCAGCTACTAGGGATTGTAGTTATTTATTCACTGTCACAGATTTAATAGGAAATTTTCTAAAAGGTAATTTTAATCATTTGATAATGAAGGAAAAATTATTAAGGTGAATCTAATGTGCTCATTCTTTCCCTTTCCATATTTAAATAAATAACTTATTTTTACTCAAATAATTTAGTTTTTTTTACTGTTTCTCTTTTTAAAACACACTAATTAAGAATAATAATAAATTTTTTTAATGTTGGAAAACAAGACTTTCACATTTAAATTAAAGAATGGCATTCAAATTAAAGGATTAATTTTGAATTAAGGGATTTTAGATTAAACTAAGGATAATTTTGATAAAAAAGTTGTTTTTTTGCAGAAATAAAAATTTTTGGCGCAAATGGAACAACGGTGTCCTTTTAAATATTTTTTCTGACGCTTTAACTACAAACAAAATTTTTTTGTTGTTGATATTTTTGAATTATAAGAAAACAGTTTAATAGTTACTTAAAAATCTTTCAGATTATCAGAATTAACCTTGTACTAAAATATAAAATCCATAAAAAGTAGCCGGAAAGTTTTTTTCCATTCATTTTCAAAAACTTATCAGTAATTGATTTTGTAGGTTAAAGAGGTTAAAGAAATTCCGATGATGATCACCTGTTTGTCTTAAATCTAAATAAGAGCAAATTTGAAAAAAATATTGCGTGGAAGTAAGCCGTGTTTGGAAGATCTTTAGCGCAGAAAAACACAACAGTATTTCATGCTGTATTTTATGAACATGAATTATTAAAATGCTAAATATAATATTTTCCCCTTATTTTGATCTAGTTATTACAAAATAATAAAAAAAGCGTGAAAAATATCTTAAACCAAAATTCTGCGTCAAAGAGATAAGCAGGAGTGTGGTGAGAGCTAAATCCCCGAATTGTTAATTTCATTTTTTTGCGAATTTTCCATATCTCCTAAAATAATGAAGTAGATCATAAAAAATTTCGCACTTATCTAAATTGCTTATCCAAAGATAATTCCATGCAAAAATTATTTTTTAATTATTTATTCCTTAATTTAAAAGTTGTTGAAAATATTAATATTTTTATAAGGTAAACAGTAGTTTCAAGTAACATATTTCAAAATTTAAACCAAATTGATCCAAAATGCTCCTAAGAAATAAAACATTAAAAATATGTCTTCTTTGAGATGACGAAATACGTAAGAAGTGAAAATAACTTTAAGAGGATCAAACTTTCGACTGCTCTCCTGCCTGAACTATTGGGACACAGATTTTTCTATTTCAGTTACATATTCCTATATTTGATGGTTGTTAATCTAAATCCACTGAAAAATAATGGATGTTTATTCAGAGAAAGAGCATTTTTACCTGATTTCGTAGTTTGGAACATCGTTTGTCCCAATAAATATATAAGGTTAGGCTCTTAAATCATTAAGATAGACAGACATACATGAAAATTTGACAGTTAAATGACAAGGCATTATGGGGTTTGCTTTATTGTGCACTACTCATCATAATTGAGTTAAAACATAAACTGCCTTTAATAGTTAAGTTTTTTTTCTTCAAAATTTGCATTAGTAATATTTGGATTAAAAAAATACTTCTGGGCTTATTGAAAAAAAAATCAAGTCGCTAGTGCCACACATGCCACTGTTTTGTGCGTTCAACTTTATATTTTATTTTGATGAGCAAAAGCTGCAATACTTAGAAATGTGAAATGGTGAAACTATAGAAGAATATACAGGAAGTATGACTAATAAAAAATTTAATGCTTGATCATTATCTCTAGAATTATTAGCTGTTAAATTCACGTGTGCATAGCAGTCCAAAAAAATGTAGGTTTAAAGATTATGTGCTGATGAGGTATTTTTGTTGATGAACCTGACATCTAGCATTTCTTCCAAATTCTAATTTGTTCGAAAGTTATGTAACTTTTCATTGTCTTTTCTCCGAACACCTCAATTTATTTTAATTTTGCTCACTGTGCATAAATGACTTTTGATTTAATGATTGGATTTTTATGTTTTCATGTACTAAGATACAATTTTAATAATTCGACAGAATAGCCATAAAAATGTTGAATCATTTGTACAGGTGATATTTTAAGTTACAAAATGTAACGGTTTTTTTCTAAATAAATAAAATTTTTTGTTGTTGATGGATTGGGATTCTTGACTGACAGAAAGTAACCCCAATAACTTAGGCAGGAGAGCTGTCGAAATTTTCGGTCCCTTGAAGTTTAATTCCTCTTCTCGCGTATTCCATCATATAGCTGTTTAATATAATAGGGAATAAATTGTTTTGTAGGATTTATATAAATACTTGATCTTACTTAATTCGGGTGTGGGGATTTCAAATCTGAAGTTAGTTTTGCTCCAAAAACTGCAGATTTTTTTTAAATGACATTTTTAGTCTGTTTTTTGTAAGTTTTGTTTGTCTGTTAGTCTGGTGGCCGGGATAGCCTGGTCGGTAGGGCGCTGGGCCGAGAGTTCGTGGGATAGAACCCCGCCGGCCGAAGTTGGTGACTGATGCACGTTAAAATTCTGTCGAGTCGCAAAGTCCTCCACGTTCCCATAAAAAATCAATACCTCTGGGGGTACTGGATTGGAGATCGATCGTTCTCTGATACAGGTCAAAATTACGATCAGTGTATGAATGGGTCCGCCTTATAAACAGGTGTGACGTTTGGTGTGGCAGAAGTCGAATTATTGGCCATAGATGGCGCCACTGAAAAACAAGAATCGCACACTCTGCCTTAAATTTACTCGGTTTCACCAAGCAGGCTTGCCAGTGTGGCCAAGTGGCATTAGAACCAACCAACCAGTCTGTTTTTTTACTGAAATATACAAGTTCAAAAGCGTTATAAATAAAAAGGGTTCCCTTAAATATTGCGACAAACTTCTTGGAGAGTAAGACACATCAGCAGGATTAAGACTGCATAAAATTCCATGCCCGGAAATAGGCTAAGGTTCATAATAGCGAAATGCCATTAACGGTGTATGATGACATTACCGGGCAAGGGTTCCCATGTAATTTTCATTCTGATGATGTGTTCTTACTTACTTAGAAGTTTGTCGCAACACCTATGAGACCCCTTGCTATATTTAACGTTTTTGAAATCGTACATTTCGACAAAAAATAGACTAAAAAAATTTGTAGATTTGAGAGAGAAACAGATTGCAGGTTTGATATCAGCGATGTGAAAATATCCAAAATCAGTAAAAAAATCTTACGCAACAGAAAAAACAATTGTACCTCGGCGTAATCATTAATTTTGCCGCGATTCGTTTTTTTTAATGATTATTTTTTTTACATTAATTTATAATTTATTATAATCAAAATTTTTTAATGATCATCATTTTTTTAAAAATTATAAAGTAAAATTTTTACATTAAATCGGCGAAATAGCTCTTGAATTATTAAGACGGCCTCTTAATAATTAAAAATCCAATCATTAAAATACAAGCTACTAAAGTGTTTGCTTTTTAATTTTGTGCACTATACAATAAAAAGATTAAAATGCAAAAAAAAGTTTTTTTTCGCGCTCGAATAAACAATCGTATAAAGAACT
Organism: Parasteatoda tepidariorum; assembly: GCF_043381705.1. Lineage (NCBI taxonomy): Eukaryota > Metazoa > Arthropoda > Arachnida > Araneae > Theridiidae > Parasteatoda > Parasteatoda tepidariorum. The sequence continues at coordinate 79,103,367 of NC_092205.1, read as the reverse complement.
TCAAATCATAAATGCTTTGCGTCTGAAAGCCATTTCTTGCTATCCCAATGAATTAAGAAGGAAAAACATTTTTACTCAAATATATCATTACTTGCAACAGTTTACATAAAAATGCATCGATAAAATTGAGTTTAAAGAGCGGATGCATATCCTGGCTGACATCTAAGAAATTATTGCTGATTCAGAGCAAAGCGAATCGTCGACTAAGTAAATATTTTCTGCACGTTTTAAATTTGCATTTAGATACGTGACTTAAAAGGATTGTCTGGAAGTAAGATATTTATTTAGAAAAGTAGTCGGGAGAAAATCCATATGTGCAGTCAATAACTTCTTTAATTCACTTAGTGTGGAATATTTTAAAGACTAATGCTTGTGGCAAGTACAAACAGTAGCGATAGTGTCTCTTCTTTTAAATGCAGCAGTATTTAAATTTATTTCTAATCAATATTTTTAAATATTAGTTGTCGTTTACAAACTTCCAAGTGTTTAGTATAAGTAATTAGTAGTATAACTTATACAATAGCGATAGTGTCTCTTCTTTTAAATGCAGCAGTATTTAAATTTATTTTTCATCAATATTTTTAAATATTAGTTGTCGTTTACTAACTTCCAAGTATTTAGTATAAGTAATTAGTGGTATAACTTATACAATAGCGATAGTGTCTCTTCTTTTAAATGCAGCAGTATTTAAATTTATTTTTCATCAATAATTTTAAATATTATTTGTCGTTTACTAACTTCCAAGTATTTAGTATAAGTAATTAGTGGTATAATTTATACAATAGCGATAGTGTCTCTTCTTTAAATGCAAAAGTATTTAAATTTATTTTTAATCAATATTTTTAAGTATTATTTGTCGTTTACTAACTTCCAAGTATTTAGTATAAGTAAAAAGTAGCAAAACTTATACCATAAACAACATTTATTTTCAACCCTTTATAGAGCAACTTTTTTCCATAATGTTTTATTAAAATGTTTTCTAAATTGAGATTGATTTATAAAAAGTAATTCATTTAGTTCATTACAAAAAATTTATGTGATTTTTTACATCATTTTATTAAAAAAAGGGTGGGGGGAAACAGGGCCTGATTAAGCGTAAGGCTAGGCCATTAAAATTTTTGGGGCCCCTAGATTAAATTTTTTTCTCTTATATTTTTTATTTATTCAAATATAAAAGTATTTATATATCTTTTCATTTAAGAAAGCAAATTTAAAATAAAAATAATAATAAATCAAATTTTACTTTATTTTATTAAATTAGAACTAAAAAAAATCATAACATTTTGAAAAAATTTGAAAAATCCTTGAAATTCTTAATTTTTTAAAATTTATTTAAAAAAAAATCCATTTTAAGGGAGCCCCAGGCCATGGACTAGTCTGGCCTAAAGGGAAATCCGGCCCCGGGGGGGGGGGAGATGAGTGAGAATTTCTAAATGTTACCTAATGTAAAGAATTGATGGAAAACGTGAATTTTTTTTACTCTCACTTTTATTTAAAGTTTTTCATTGGCATATTTTTCTTTTGTGTCTTCTGAAGTCATTTTTGACATTTAAAATCTTTTCGAAAATAATCGACGTCGAAAATTTAATGAAGTGGGTGAATAGTATACCTCCCACGGTCTTACAAAGGGTTAATCCACTAGTTAGTGAAACGCAGATGAAATGGAAGCTACCGGCTGCGTCGTATAATTAGGTATGTGACCTTTCGCGTATGCAGTAACAGTAGCGTAAATGTTAGAATTTCAGATAGATTGTCATCTGTATACAGTTGGTTCTAGTTCAGATCTTCGTTTCTTTCATTTCAAGGATTCGTTTCTTTTATTTCAAAGAAGAAAATTTTTCATGAAATTTTTCTAAGTGATGTTTGGAATTTGTAGAAAAAGCTAAGCTAATCTTTTTTTATAGATAGATTTTTGTGCGTCGGTATTTTCAAACACATCATAGAAGAGACAAGTTTGATTTGATTGGTTTTGACGTGTAAGTTGAGATATCTATGTTTACAGTGACTCAGTGACTTTAATACTGCAAATGACTAAAGAAAACACATTTTGTGAAAAAAATAAATAACAAAATATTTTTTGCGATAAAAGCTATTAAAAGTAAAATACATTCCGCATAACTAGTTTGGGATCAGACTACAGTAAACATTTTAAACTAGTTATTTTAAGTTGAATAAATATTGAGCGAATCTGTCGATGAACCGTGTTTACGATCTTCTATTTTTTTTTTAAATTTTGAAAAGGTGTTTTTAAAATTAATGCATTTTTTAAAAATATATGTTATAATAACGCTTGCTATTTTTCTGCTAGCTAGAATACTATTCCAGGACTTAAATATGAGTATATTTTGAAGAATCCTGAGCGAAAATTATGAAATAGAAATATAGATATTAGGGATGGTAAACAAATGTTTAAGTGATGAAAAAAAACGCTATCAAAATATAGCATTTCTCGAGAAAAGAAGATTTTTATTTTATATTTTAACCGTTGTTGAACAGCTGACCCAATTTTATGGGCTTACGACTACTAATGTTCAACTCCGCAGCCTTGCAATTTTGAACCCAATACAGAAGACAAGGGAACTCATGGATAGAGTATTCGGATAAATTTGCCTTCGTGGAAGACTGTTTGAGGGAGCTAACCCGTATTTATATGGAAAGCTAGAACGCTTGAAACTTGTCAACTTTTACCACCTTAATTTTAGATGCCAATGAAGTATTCCATTAACAAATAAACACTTTCATTGTGTTATTTATTTCTCATTAAATGTGTGATTGTATTTAAGATGATTTTGTATATCATGAGTTTTCAACTATTAAATGGTTTTCATAAAAAAAACAATTACCCATAAAAAAACACTTTAACAACGTTTTATTTATTTATTTATTTGACAATTATGTTAAATATATCTTGAAGTTTAGGATACATATGAGGCAAACGCATTATTTTTATAAGTTTCCTTTTATTTCGAAATTATAATTTGTTTTTCAAAGAAAGCAATATTATTACGTACTTATTTCGAGGAAAACATGATCGATCGTGTTTGTTTTCGTTTTTATTTAATAATTCAAAACTGATCAAAATACATTGTTCTTAACTAAGAAAGATAAAACACCATTATTCGAATTCCATTTTACAAATCTAACATGGAAAAAATATACTCGTTTTAGATTTGTAAGAATCTTTTTTCTTTTTTATTATTATTACCATCGTGGTTAATTTCCATAAAACTCCAATCACTGTAATTTATGGAAATAGTGACAGATGAGTCAAATGAACAAATGTCGAAGGCAGTCTAATTTTTTAAAAAAATAATCTGTGAAAAAATGAGTTGAGTTTCTAATAATTGATTCGCTTCTGAAATAAATAAAAGAAAAGTTTAAAAAACAAAAAAGAAATATTGTAAGTAATAATTACGTGGACTATCCCATTGATGACTTACAATAAACTTTCGTCACAAAAATTTAATGCGAAAATGTTAAGGCGANCGGCAAGGGGACTCTAACCCATGATCCGTCTACCCCTGAGGATATTTCACGTCAGCACTGTGGTCAGTGCAAAGCCGGATGCGGAATTCGTATCGACTGGGATTCGAACCCGGTTCGCTTCATTGGGAGGTGAACGCTCTACCCTCTGAGCCATCGCAGCTCTCAGAAAAGGATATTGAAAACACCCAAACCAGTTTAGTTTCGTTAAGAAATCTGAATTTGTTTCTAAAATTCACGGTTCAATCTCTATCTGTTTTTTCCGGCAATCAAACAGACTTTTTACACTCACTATTCAGTTGTGATTCGTTTGATTTCAATTTCGTAGGTATATCACTCCATTTGATATATTTATTTGATTATGACATTTAATGTGTCTATTTCTTCTACTTTATTCTTAAAATACATTAAGGGTGGCAATTTCGGAACACTGTGTATATTTGGTTTCCCAGAAAAATTCTAATTTATGTTACTATTATAGAATATAATCCTTTTCCAGAATTATCTTTTCCATTCGGTAGAGAACAAAATGGGAAAACAATAGTTTAATTTAAATTCTCCTTTGTCCACCTCCCCATTCACTACAGATAAATTGCGCTCCTGGAATAAAATATTTAGCACCACGTCACCGTTGATAATAAGCTTATTTGGATTGGGAATTTTTTTCATTTTTTATTAACGATAAAAGTTATTTCCTAATAATTTCCAAATTTTCTAAAAATTTTTTACACAGGCTATTTTTTATTGACGTTACATAAAGAGAACGCTTATTTTTACATTTCGTTTCTGCTACAACTTTTGAGAAAATTAAGTAACTCTGAAAATATCATCTCAACTTAAAAAAAAAATTATGTAAATGTAGTATAATTAGGCAAAATGTAGTGAAAATGCAGTTTAATAAATTCAGTAAACCATTCACCTTAATATATTTTCTAATGTTCGTTTATAAATGTATTAACAATCAAAATATGTACTTTTCTGCCTTAATTATAGTTTAATGAGTGACATTTTCTTATAATTGTCTAACCACACGAACTAAAATTTCAAACTATACCACATATAAAGTGCTCCTAGAATAGGAGGTATAAAAGAGACTTTTTTTACTATCGTCATACCCTAAAGTCTTAAACGATCTTTATTTCTTGAAAATAGCGCATACTGGGAATTCTCTATTGGTTTTTCATTTGATTCTCAATAAGATGAGATGGTTCAGGGGTTAGTGCACTTGCGTATTAAACAGGCTTCTCAGTTTCACAGATTTTTTCTAGCTTTGACTGAGTGCTTATTCATTTTTCACCTTTTATTTTATAAAATTGCGTTAATATAATTGTAAAGGGTGATAAACATGCTTGTTTTAATGTACAGTGCACAAAAAATATCTGCTTTAATAAAAAAAAATTTCCTTATAGAGCATACTTTAAACATTTCTATTAATTAGGACTGTCAATTACGAAAGCAATACAAAAACTTAATTTCTTAGAATACATATATTTTTTGGTGTTTTTGATTCTTAATTCTTAAATAAAGGGAGACGACAGGCGCAACGCGAAAAATGTGTTCCTAATAAATTTCTCGGGAAACTGGTAAAAAAAAAAAACATAGTTTCTTTTTTTGAAACCTTGATAATGACCTAATTAGAAATGAGAATGATTTTTTTCTTACATAAGAAGCATAAAATAAGTTATAATTGATTTTGCTTTAATTCGTGATAATTTTCTAATAAATATTTGAAATTTCAACAAAATGCATTATATAACAAACTTTTTATCAAAGTTACGTAAAAAGAAATCTTCATTTTTATTTTTCAATACGTTATTACCGCAAGCTCTTCAAGAAGGGAGAAAAGAAAGAACCTCTCTAAAAATTCTTTTATAGTTGAAAAAAAGAAAAAAAAACTAAATAAATATATCATAAGTAAGCAAAAGGAAGGGGAAAGTGGAGTTAAAGAAAATCACAAATCCAGTTACTTCAATTTATTTTTAAAATCAAGTTTTATTATAAAATTATTAAAATTCTAAATACGCACTTTTCCGTATCTATCTTAACCTAATACGTGACAATATTTTATCAATGACTAATTATGTTAACAATAAAATTCTAAGCTGCAGCTCATACAAAGATTTCCCGGAAGGCATAAAGGAAAGTTATTTTACTATTATGATACCCTTGAGTCTTAAACCAACCCTATTTCTTGAAGATAAGATTATGCGTGTGGGGCATATATCATTAAATATTTTCCTAAAACTTTGGTTTGCTATTTTTGCTATAGTTAAAGCTTACGTTCGTGGATTTTCATGATAATCGCGCTTAATTGTATCCAAGGGATCTGAATATAGTAAGAGAGTAATGATGAATTTATAGCTAGGAAGTTTTTATTATTGATATTCTTATACGTATTGCACATTATTCAGTGTTCATGAATGTAAGATATCATATACATGTTACTTGTGCATGAATTCACACGTAGTGAGCTGAGATGTAAATGAATTTAGTAAATGAATAAAATTAATAGCTGATTGATTCACAATATAATTAGTTAAATACTCAGTCAGTTAGTCTTTTTCAACTAAATACGAGTTCTAAAACACTGAGGTACCTTAATGGCATACAATCTTTTTTCCTTTTCTTTCTCAGTGCTTTTCTCTTGTGTTTACGAACCAAATCGAGCACCAAAAATCTGTCAGAATCGCATTCAATTTGCAATAAAAAAGATTAGCTAGGCATAAAATCAAGCATGATGATATATGCTTCTCTATTTGGCTTAACATGAGTTTAAAATATTTTCTATATCATTGGGTCTTAATCTAGAACTTCTTGTTATTATTCAGAAATCTTAAAATTTTATTGCGTAGTAAGGAATCGTTTGTTTCTTTAGGTATACCAGGGGCTCAACCCTCTGATCACTTCAGTTTCTACAAATTCGTGTTTCAAAGTCTTATTTAATGTTTGGTTACCATACAAAATCATTAAATGTTTTTTGGTCCCAGAGTTTATTTAGTAAGTGTGTGAAAAATTAAATCTTAATGTCCGTTTAGGAATCTAAATGGCTATTTTGTATTCAATTTTCAAATTGCCTACATTCACTGAATATATTTTTCGGTGAAATTTGTTACCAAAGTGTATGCGATTTATTAAAAAGTAAAACTAACTTATTTATCGTTTAATTATTGTGAAACGGTAAATAAATACCGTCATTATAAAATATTGCATAATGGTGTGATTACTTTAAAAATATAATAAGGCAGCGTCACTTTTAAATCTAAGCCTTTGATTTTAAATAATAATCAAAATCTAAAGTGTATTAATGACAGAAAATAACCATAAAGGGAATAGTGAATAAATATAACGGGTAATTTCTGCAAAATGAGGGATAAATAAACAATTTACTGTTAAATGCCAATATCACTTTTATTAATTTTATTTTAATCACTGTCAAAAATAACGGAGCTTCTTTGTTTATTAATTATTACACCATGTGAATTTTCAGATCAAGGAGAATGCACAAAATTATTTTTTTATGATAAATCTGAATAAATCTTTGTTGGTTTATTGAAAAAAGGAAATTGTAATTAAATATTTTTGTGAAATCAATGGTACTTTATAGCGGTGGCAATTTAGCTTGAACCTGGAACCTCATGCACAGCAAGGTAGATACCCTGTGAATCGTACTAATGATTTTCATGATAAAGTTAGTGACGCAAATATTATAGAATTAAGCTAAGTACTAACTGAGATAAATTCAATTAAGATTACTATGCAAAGATTTACCCTTTTTTTTTAAAAAAAAATTACAATTCCACTATTTTTAAAGTTGTTTCTTGGGGAATTGAAAAAGAAAAAGAAAAGAATCGCACCTGCAAATGAAAATGCGAGTTCGAACCTGACTCTCCGACGCGTCCGTAATAGTGAAATATAACCGTTCGTAACCGCAGCCTAAAAAGTGGAAGCGGGGATTGCGGGTAACATTGCACAGTTAGCCGCAATGAAGGCAATCACTTTTTATTCTGCAATAATAAGATAAATTTAAAATTATTACGCAATTAAAAAGTTTAGTTTAAAATTAGGGAAACAATTTAATGTTTTTTAAATCTTGGCATAAAATATCTATTTTGGATTTATAATTAAGAAATACTTATTTTTATATAAATTAATTTAATTTTTGCAAAATATTTTTATACTATTTATTTATGTTATGGTTACAGTAAATTTTTATCGTAATGATTTTATTGCTGAGAAATATGAAAAATAAACTAACTAATTGAAGTTGAATGGTTATTAAATTGAAACCAGTAAGAAAAATTTTTATGCATCATTAAATCATTTGATTTTTATCAAACTAATAAAAATTTCTAACGAGGCTGCTTCTTAGTGCAATTTTGGAATTCTCCATTAATTTATTATTTGATTTGAAAGCCGAAATCATAGTTACAGAGATGCCAACTGCTCCGGACGAGCCATAATCATTTAAAAAACGGTAAACTACCACAAACTAAAATTTGCAAATAATGGTTTAATTGTGTTAACTTTTTAAACGGTGTAACACGACCTAACAGCTACAAAGTGGTGAATAAGTGGTATATAAGCCTTCGGATTATTTAAAAATAGTGGTGGTTAAAACCTAATAAATTTAATTTATTAAACCAAGAATCACAATTGATAAACTACCACTTGAAAATATATATTTTCTGTCCGGAGCAAGTTGGCATCTCTGTAGTAAGACAGTATGGTGTAGTGGGTAGTGCACTTTCTTATCAACCATGTTCCCTGGGTTCGATTCCGAGCACGGCAATCGTTCGGATTAATTATATGCCTCTTATTTCGTTTTGTCTTTTACACCGGTGGTAATATAACTAATTTTAGAGAGAGAAAAACATACAGGTTTAATTGTACAGTTGCAGCATTTGAATGTAATCTTCTTTACTCGTGTTTAAGAATCATGCTTCCAGATGCAATGATTAAGTTAGCTGCACAAATATTACGAAATTAACTTAAAGCTTAACAAAGCTATCCTTATCTGAGAACACCGCACAAAGTCATTCCATTTTTCAAGCAATATTTGCAATGCTAATTTTTTTGTAGCATTTAATCCTTTTAAAATTTATTCAAAGCAATATAATTCATTCCATAGCAATTCCTACATGCGAACAAAATGCAGCTATAGTTGAAACCTTATCATTTAATGCTGCAAACTACTAAATTAGACATAAAAAATTGCTTTCTTTGAATAAACGTATTTTCTTTTCTCTGATTCTGACTTCTAACTTTTAAATTTGGGGATGGGGTAACCGCATATCGAAAAATATATTCCAATAGTTTGCTCAGGTGAGTGGTTGAAAGTTTGAGAAGCATAACGTGAATGCTATTGTTTGCTTATTTCGTTATATCTCTGAAACTATTTATGCAAGGCAATTTTTTTTGTTCATAATTACAAAACTCGTTTGTTTAAGATAAAGAAGAATATTAAATTATGATGCAATATCTCTTTGAATTTAGTTACAAGTAGAAAAAAAAAACAATAAATCTAACTTCGTTCCCCCATTCTAGAAACTTTGTTAGATGAGCCTGAACAATGTTTTCATGCGTTTCCAAGCAAAAGCTTCAGGGAGAACAAATAATTTAAGGACAATATTAAGATGCATTACTAGAAAAATATTAGACAGATGAATTTATAAATTTTTCTATGAAGTTTATCAACTACATAGCACTCTAGCTAGAATCCAAAGTAAGCTTCAAATACGCATATTATCATTTAAGCTGTAAATAACAATATGTTAACCGTATCTTAATTTTTTATTTATTTTCTTAATATTTTTTTATATATGTAGATTAACCATATTTTAAACAAGCTATTTTTTAGCATGAGAAAAAGGTTAAATATTTTTCAGCAATATTTTTTTTTTAAATACAAAATTCCTTACAACAAAAGTTTACTCTAGTTGGTACTTTCAAAGGAGCATTTTGAACTTCTGTTATATAAGATAAAATTCCTTAAATTTTCACACTCTAGGCTGAAAGAGAGAATTTCTCAAAGTATTTACAACTTGGCACAAGAAAAAATTCATCTTCACGTTCTTTTCTTAAGCCAGATAAAAATATATTCCAAAGCAACAAAACACAAGAAAAAACTAATTTGAATTTTAAGAACACAAGTACTTGGAAGAAATATCCTTTTCATGATAGTCATATTGATAGAACGTTAGAGACAGATCTGAAATTCAGCATTGGCTGACAAATAAGATTGCCTTAGGGGTGAAGATGCCTTTGGGGTAAAGTAATAGGAAAAAAATAACAGGGCTGTCTTTTTTTTTCCAGGTTGCATATGTTGAGAATTGCATAAGGAAAATATTGCCAAGTGTGAAAGTGACTTATTGTAAAATCTATCTCAGTTTTCAAGTCGTGTTTGATTTTTCCCTGAACTTCTGTTAGATAAATCCAATTTAAAGGAGGGTATTGTAAGTACATGGAATTTTGTTATTAGTAATTTTGCATCTTAATTTAATTGTTTTTAAAATGTTTGATACATTGAGGCTAAAATTAAGGGAAATAATTTTAGTATTCTTTATCATAGAATATATAAGTTCTTAATCTTCATTGTAATATTGATGAATTATTTACTTGTATCATGTAATTAGATATATTTAGGTAATTTTTTAGTCTCTTTTCGGATATGTCATTTTTAAATATTTTCATTTCCTTCGTTCATTAACTTTATTTTAGCTAAATATTTCTATGCATTATTTTTGCTATGGTTACTGTTAAATTTTGTCAGAGCGAACTTCTATGTTGGAAATATGCAGAGTAAACCATTTTAAATTGAAAAGTTTCTGTAGTAAATATTTTCATGAGAAAGTAAATAAAACCTTTATGCACATTTTATCACGAAATCATACTATTTTTTAACAAACTTAGCTATTTCTCTATAAATTTCTCATTTGATTTTAAAATCGGTGGTGCTGCAAGACGGGATGGTACAGTTGTAAGTGCACTTCGGTATTGCTCAGGTTTCGCGGGTTCGGTGCCTAGCTCTGACTGACTGTTTATTTACTTGTACGCCTTGCTGTTTTATGTTTTTTTATTGTGTTCAAATAACTTACAAGGGTGAAAAACTTGCTTGTTTAAATGTACAGTGCTCACCCCCCCCCCAAAAAAAAAATTCTAAATAAAATCAAATACTTTTTCTTCTTATAGGGCATACTTTAAATATTCTTATTAAATAGTGTAGTTAATTACGAAATCAGAAACAAGAACTTGCTTCCTCTGAAAAAGTATCTTTTCCTAAAAATATGTTCCGACTAGTTTGTTGAGAAAAGTGAGTTGATCATTTGATAATGAGCCAATTTAAAATGGGAGTACTTTTTTTCCTCTTATATAACAATTATAATATAAGAAATTTAAAATGAGAATTGAAAAAGAANAAAAATTATGTTTTTAAAACCATACTCTCCAAACAAATTATCATTGGATTTAAAAAAAGTAAAGTGACGGCGGAATTATAATCCAACAAAGTTCTGACATATATACTAAATATTTCCTTTAACTTGAAATACTTCAAGTGTAATATCTTAATTTAATATTCAATTTGATCCATCAGAAGAAAGGCAGGTAAAAATAACTCATATTATTCTTTATATGGCTTTCAGAATCTTTCGTAGCCACCCCGGGGGCAGCGTAGTAGCTATAGCTTCTTCTTCACAACTAAAAGACCACGGTTCGACTCCCAGGAATGAAGGTTAGTGCTTTAAATATTTGTATTGTTTCATTGTGTATTGTGTGTACTGTCTCACTGTGTACTGTTTCATTGTGTATCATACAAACATACATTACACCGCTGTGAGTCCGTGAACATACCGCTATGTCCTCCGACCCGTCCGTAATAGTGTAATATAACCGGTCGTAACAGCAGCCTAAAAAGTGGTCGCGGGGATTACGGATAACATTGCACAGTTACCCGCAATAAACGCAATCACTTTTTAATTTAAAATGAAAAGAAAATTAAAATAATTACACAAATCAAAAATATTTTAGTTTAAAATAAAGTAAACAATTTATGTTTTTCGTAGATATTGGTAAAAACAATATTTACGTTGGATTTGTAATTCAGAAATATTAATTTTAATATTAAATCAATTTCATTTTAGCGAAATATATTTAGTACTAAGTTTTGGCTACATTTAATTTTTATCGGAGTGATTTTGTGACTTAGAAATATAGAAAATAAACTAACTAAATAAAGTTGAAATATTGTTAAATTAAAACCCGCTTTCCTTTGAAAGTAAATAAAACTTTTTTGCATCTTTGAATTATCCGATTTTTAGCAAATTAAGTGAACACTCCATTGTCTAACGAAACTGGTCCTTTATGCACACTTGGAAATACATATAAATTCTTTTAAATCAGATTTTTAAGCTGAAACTGATGTAGGAAGCGATGGCGCGGTGGGTAGTGCGCTTGTTTATCAAGCAGGTTTCCCGGGTTCGATACCTGGCACTGCCCGAGTTCCTATTCATTTATACAACTTTTATTTTATCTTTTTCTAAAACTGTTATAACGTAAATGACTTTAAAGAGAGAAAAACGCACAGGTTTAAGTGTACGGTGCTAAAAAAAAAGGAAGACCTCGAATAACTTTTGATCTAATGATCGGATCTTCACACTTTGAGACTCAATCTTAATGGCTTGAAGAGGTGACCTCAAATATGCTAATTAGTAGGTGCAGACCATATTTTAAGATACGAAATCAGACACAAAAACGTACCTTTTCTGAGTAAACATGCCGTTTTTTGGACGGAATCACATTTCCGACTCCCAAAATATTGGGGGTAGCAGCAATCTGGAAAATATTATTTCATAGCAATTTTCACATGCAAATGAAATACAGCTATAGTTGTAACCTTATTATTTAGTGCAGCCAGTTACTAAATTAGACACAAAATCTTACTTTCTCTGACTAAAACATATTTTTTTCTCAGATTCAGATTTTTAATATTCAGATTAGGGGAGGGGGTACCCGTACTCCGAAAAACAAGTCTTAATAGTTTGTTCAGGAAGATAATTGAAAGTTTGAGCACCATAACGTGGTTGCTATTTTTTGCATATTTTGTCATATCGTCGAATCTATGTATAAGAAGTTTTTTACCTTAAAATGAAAATAAAATTAAAATAATTACACAAATCAAAAGTATTTTAGTTTAAAATAAAGTAAATATTTTATGTTTTTCGTAGATATTGGTAAAAACAATATTTGCGCAGGATTTGTAATTTAGAAATATTAATTTTAATATTAAACCAATTTAATTTTAGAGAAATATATTTAGAAACGCTCTTTATAGTTAAGAAACTCGTTTGTTTACAGATGACGATATTAAAAAAATTTTTTAAATTAGGATATAATATATTCCAGAAAATTGTTTAATATTCATATACTAAATAATTAAAAGACAATCTAACTGGTTTGTGAATTTTAGTTCACCCGTTTGAGAGGCTTTAGCAGATAGAACCTGAACCATGTTTTCTGGCTTCTCCAGGCAAAAGTTTCAGGGAGAACAACTAGCTTAACAGTATTTAAATACATTATTGGACATTAATAGACCAATGAATTTATGAATTTTCTAATGAAGTTTAGTAACTATATATTGATCTTGGTCGAGACCAAATATTGTAAAATTTATGTCGCAAATAACAATAAATTCACCATAATTTAAAAATAATGTTTATTTAAAATATGGTTTTTATATTACCCATTTTTTTAAACCAGCTATTTTTAAGTAGAAGAAAAATGCCAAATATTTTTTAGCAACATTTTTTTCCCCCTAAATAAAAAAAATCCCCTTAACAAAAGTTCACGCTAGTTGATACTTTCAAAAGAGCATTTTGAGCTTTTCTATAAAAAAATAAAATTCCTTGAATTTTCAGACTTTAGGCTGGAAGAGAGAATAACTCAAACTACTTACAACTTGTCAAAAAAAAAACATTCATCACCAAGTCCTTTTTTGAAAACAGATAAAGAGATATTCCAATGCCACAAAATACAGAAATAAAACTCATTTAAATTTTGTAAGGAACACAAGTTTCAGGCAGAAAAATCCCTTTCATGATAGTCATATTGAGACAGCGTTAGAGACGGGTCCGAAATTTCACATTGGCTGACAGATACATTTGCCTTAGGGGTAAAGCTGAAGTGATAGAAAAAAAATACCCAGGTCGACTTTTAACAACTTTTTTTTCCAGGTGTCATATGTTGAGAATTGCTAAAGGAAAATATTGCGAAGTGTGAAAAGGATTTAATAGAAAATTTTAGTTTTGAATCCGCTCTTGAGTGTTTTGCCTGAAATTTTGCTTGATAAATTTAATTTAAAGTAGGGTTGAATAATAGAGTAGGTTAGAGAATATTTTGTTGCTAGTAATTTTGCATCTTAATTTAAATATTTTTAAAAATATTTTATATATTTCGATTAAAATTTAAAAAAAATGATTTTGTTTAAGCACAGAATATTTAAGTTCCTAATCTTCATTCTGATATTGATTAATTTACTCGAATCAGATAATTGTATATATTCAGGGAATAAGTGTCTTTTAGGATATATATTTTTGAAATATAATTATATCTTTTGCTAATCAATTAAAGTTTAACGAAACATTTTTTGCGCATTATTTTTGTTATGATTACATTTAATTTTTATAAAAATGAGCATGCCTCTCAGAAATATTAAAAGTAAACTGACTAATTAAATTTGTAATGCTGTTATAGTAAAAACCATTTTCATGTTAGTGTAAGAAAAACGTATATGCACTTTTCATCATGAAATCATGTGAGTTTTAGCAAAATAAGTGAACTCTAAAATGTAAAACGAAACTATTTTTATTATGTTATTTTTGTGCATTCTAGGAATGATTCATGAATTTTTCTCCTGATTTTAAAGCCATTTTTACTGCAAGACGAGATGGTACAGGGATTGGTGCACTTGCATATAAAACTTGTTTCCCGGGTTTGATTCCTTCCATTGGCTGAGCGTATATTCACTTGTATTTTTTTACGTTTTTCTTTAATACTGTTAATATAACTTTAATGGGTGAAAAGCATACAGATTAAGCCTCTTAAGCTGGATTTCCCAAGCATGAATGTTGGGTCTTTAGGTATTTGTATTGTTCCGTTGCGTACTATGTGTTCAGTTTCATTGCAAGTTCTGCGAGTATATTCGTATATTGCTCCGATAAGTATCCGATAAGTTGCCCGACAGAAATAATTAGGTCAGTTCCGCATTCGTAAAATATAACAATGTACAGTTACTCGCAATAACCATTTCTTAACCTTTTTANATATTTTTTATTATCCATATTGAATTAAAAACCATCTTCCTAGGAAAATAAGAAAAATGTCACAAAAACATGTAATTTTTCGCTCAATAAAGTTTATGCAAATTTGCTTTTTCATTGTGTGTCATCTAAGTATGTACTGGGAATTCTGTATTATTTTTTTTATTTGATTTTAAAATCATTCGTCAAATGAGATAATGCAGGGGTTAGTCCACTTGCGTATCAAGAATGTTTCCCGGGTGGGCCTTTTTAAGTCAGGCATCATTTAGAGCTCTAATTTAATGCAATGCGAACTTCTTCACCAACAACAGACATGTCTCACCAAAAGTGCTAGCTGAATAAGTTTAAAGCTCTGCCACATAAAGTGCGAAATATGGCTGACGACGATATGAGTAATTTTATAAAGTTATGTTTTAAGAGTGATTTGAATATTCTGGTTGTAAATAATGGATGGAGTTTTTTTAGCTGTTTACTTTGACATCATAGTTAAGAAATCGAATTGAAATCGCGGAAAGTCCTAGGCGTTATTAACATTAATTGGTAAGTAATCTACGATAAAATTACGCTGATTTTATTTTATAAAAACATTCAGACAAAAACAACAGCAGGTTCATCAACGTTTCACACACATTTGCGAACAACAAATTAACATTTAATGCGTTTTTCAAGTGATCGAAATAGGAAACAATTTTATTTTTCTGAGAACTAAAACAAGAAACGTGAAGTTCGTAGTTTCACTTTCAAAAGACGGCAAGGGGCTGGGGAGTTTTTCGGCGTTGATAGAAGTTTTATTACTTTAATAATGCGCTCTGTGTTAAGATTTGATATCCATTTTAGGCTTGGAAAAAATTAAAAAAAATTTCCAATTTAAGACATTTTAAAAAAAGTAATTATTAAAATATCTATTTTAGTTTAATGTAAGTTTCTTTAACTTCTTATTTAAAAGTGGTAGAAAGTTTGATAAACAAAGCAAGTCATTAATTTTTCACGTATTATCGCATTATTTAAAAAAATATATATATTAGATTATCATCAAGCATTAGTTGAAAGGCTTGTTGAAAAGCGATCGAAATTTCAATGGGCATTAAGTTATCTTAGACGTAGAAATAACTAGAAAAGTTCTGTTTAGAGAAACGATTGATACTTGTACTGTCATCCATCACAGAACTACAGTTAAATTTAAACACACTAGCTAGTTAAAATTTATGCTACAACAATCAGTATTTTTACCCTTTTTTAAAAAAAACATTGTTTATTTCAAATATACTTTTTATACCAACCATATTCCCCCAACAAAATATTTTTCGGCAATAGTTTTTTCTGCTAAATAAAGAAATCCTTTTAAAATTTTTTTTATGTTAGTTGGTATGTTTAAAAGAGTATTCTAAACTTTTTGTTATATCAAATAAAATTCCTTAAATTTTCACACTCTAGGCTGAAAGAGAGGATAACGCAAACTGCTTACAACTTGGTACAAAAAGCATTCCTCGACACACTTTTTTTTTCTAAACCAGATAAAAAGATATTTCGTAGCGACAAAATACAGAAAAAAAAACTCATTTAAATTTTGTTAAGAACACAAGCTCCTGGAAGAGAAATCCTTTTCATGATAGTCATATTGATGCAGCGTTAGAGACGGTTCCGAAATTTTACATTGGCTGGCAGATAAGATTGCCTTAGGGGTGAAGCTAAAGTGATAGAGAAAAATACCCGGTTCGATTTTTTTTTCAGGTGGCATATGTTGCGAATTGTGAAAGGAAAATATTTCCATGTGTGAAAGGGATTTGATGCAAAATCTAGCATAGTTTATAAGTCGTGTTTGATTTTTTTCCCTGCATTTCTGTTAGATAAATATTTCACTTGAATTTAAAAGGCGTTTTATAAGTATATGGAGTTTTGCAGAATGTTTTGTTATTATTAATTTTTTGTCTTAATTTGTTTATTGATGACCATAACTTATATAGCGCTGCTTAAGCTCTGGAATTTAATTGATTTTATGTGCTGGAATTTTACGTGTGGCCTACCGATAAAATAGGAAAAAATGCAACAAAACAAAAGCAAATTAAGATAGGATTTTTCAAATGTAATTGAAAAATTAAGTGAAAATTGATGATAACATTAGCAATAAAAGAGTGGATAAAACTACAAAATGAAGTTGAAAATAGTTCAGGATGATCATAGATGGGAAAAGTAAATATAAAATCAGTATTAGCATTTCAAAAATCAAAAATATAAGTTTGTTTCTTAATTTAGTAATGTTTGTGTTTTTAAGAGAAAGCTTTCAACATTTTGAAATTTTTCAACGTTAATACCCCGCAAACCTATTTTAGTTAATTTGTGTTTCGTTTTTAACTAATACGGCAACACTTCTTTTCTGTCAAGTGCCTATTTTTACGGGTATTTCTCATTGTGATTTCTGCCTTCATTGGCTAATACGCAACTCTTGAGGGAGATTACTTACCTAAGCATAACATAATCATACATTAGTCTATTTTTTCCATAATTTTTTGTAGCCAGTGGATTTTTCTCCTATTTTTCAAGCATAACGACATATTTTTCAATTAGCAAATTTAAATAATAAAAATCCATTTGTAAAACTGTGTATGACAATATATTTGTAATTCGGTTATAAATAATATAATGAAAATAAAAAAAGAATGCGAAAAATAAATAAAAAAAAAACGAAAATCTTTCATATTGTTTTTGAATTATTTCCCCTTCCCCTAAAAAAATGCAACGCTGACTTAACAAATTTCTCTATCAATTCAAATTCAAATTTCTCTACATGACTCATTATCTTACTAAAACAATCAGTGAAAAAGCTGTCAAATGTTATGTTTATATTGACTATCATATTCGCAAATCATTAAAAATATTAAACATATAAAAGCATATTGCATATAATACCATATTGTTTGTCTGTTTCGTTAATTTTCTGTTAATTCAGGTTATATCAAATGAACCAAATGCCAGAAATCTTAATTTCAAAAATATATATAATTAAAATAAGGATAGATCAAAAATTAAAAAAGTACATTTACAGCAAGGTGAACTCCAGCATCACGAACATAATGTTTGCAAATTTAAAATATAATTCATTTAAAAAAAATGCCACATATATTTTTCCAATAATTTTCGAGTTATTCATACTTACTACATTTTTTAACACATTACATTACATGCATAACATCCGGTTTATAATTATTATCTTCTTTAAACTATGATAGTTTATAAAAAATCTGAGATCTATTATCAATAAGAATTGCTTTTAAAATAAAAAATTAAAATTTTCTTATTTTTTTTTAATATAAAGGCATATTTATTTCAAGTATTCAAATGAATGATAGCACTAAGAATTGCTTTAAAACTAAACATCAAAATTATATTATTTTTTAATAGGATTTTAATAATTAAAGCATATTCATTTAAAGTATGTAAATATTGTATCTCAAATGATAGACTTAATTGTCAAATAATAAATTTAAACTTTGATGAGATAGATTAAATTCTTAAAATATTGACAAAATATCAAGAACGCTTTTAGGTCCCCCAATCATGTGCATGAACATTACACTATTTATCTATCGCAAAATATTACTGGACAGACAGCCAGAGGTTCAATTTTTCTTCACGCCATATCATTTATAAATGATCCCATATCATTCATAATTGATCACCTTATCTGGATTTTTAGGAGGCCTCCTGCACANGGGTTAAATTTAGTAGGAATAACACAACCTGTGACGTAGGCTATAGTATACCCAATTAAAAAAAATGCCACTTATATTTTTCAAATCATTCTTAGAGTTATTCATACTTACTAAATTTTTTAACACATTACATTATATGCATAAGATCCAGTTTATAATTATTATCTTCGTTAAACTATGATAGTTTATAAAAAATCTGAGATCTATTATCACTAAGAATTGCTTTTAAAATAAAAAATTAAAATTATCTTTTTTTTAATATAAAGCCATATTTATTTACAGTATTCAAATGAGTGATAGCACTAAGAATTGTTTTTAAACTAAACATCAAAATTATCTTATTTTTTAATATGATTTTAATAATTAAAGCATATTCATTTAAAGTATGTAAATATTGTATCTCAAATGATGGACTTAATTGTCAAATAATAAATTTAAACTTTGATGAGATAGATTAAATTCTTAAAATATTGACAAAATATCAAGAACGCTTTTAGGTCCCCCAATCATGTGCATGAACATTACACTATTTATCTATCGCAAAATATTACTGGACAGACTGCCAGAGGTTCAATTTTCCTTCACGCCATATCATTTATAAATGATCCCATATCATTCATAATTGATCACCTTATCTGGATTTTTAGGAGGCCTCCTGCACACCAAAAACAAACATTGTGTCACCGAAACATGTATAGAGTTTGATAAAAATTTTATAATTTGTAATTTTGAATTTTTTTTTATAAAATTTAATATTATCTCAAAGAATTTCTCTTGGAATTTTAAAATTACACTTGGAATCTTGGAATTTTGAAGAAAGTTTACATTAGATAATGAAAAGTCATGTTTATTAACTAAGTGCAAAAAGTTTATTTTCTAATAAGATGAATTAAATATATGTTGAATTAAATATTTTTTCCTATACAAGCGCATTAAGCCAGTTATAACATGAAATAAGAAGAAAAAAGTATGGTATGAACCTACATTTAGAATGACTGCCTCTTCAAGAAGTTTCGAGAAGAAATATAAAAGAAGAATTTCAAATCATTCTAACGTCAATCTTAATATTTCTTACTGAGAAAACTTTTTTTTTTCTTATTTAAAAATCAAATATATATATATATTTTTTCACGATGCCTTTGTTGTAAGAATCGAATCGAAAATATTATTTAGTCTTCAAATGGGATATCTTTTGCTCTCATTCGGAATTTCGGATATTTTTTTTATGAATGAATAGAAAAAAACAAGATTCCTTTCATGTTTCTGAGTAATAATAGATCTTTTTGTATTGAGAATCAGTTTTTTCCCAAACATCTAAAACAAATGTTAGAAAAGATGTACCCTGAAAGATAAAGAAGAATGTCTTCTTAAATAAGATGTACCGATTTGAAAACAAATTCGGATTATTTTGTTTCTAAAGTTAGATTTTTAGGTACGAAATTCATTTAAAAAATGTATCCTGTCTACTTTGAAGTATTAAGTTATAAATTATCGAAAACAAAAAATTTTGCTTTGAATATGTCAATATTTACTTTTCCACAGACGAAGAGCACCGTTGGTTGCTGACTGCTCTTATTTAAGAAATTTCTTTTTAGTCAAAAACTATTACAAATTGCATCTTAAGAGGCAAAAAACTAATGATTCAATTTTGAAATTAGAATTAAAATTCTATCGAAAGTGTTCATAAATTTCAAAGTTCTTACATAATGCTGCATTTTATAAGTTATTATAACATAATAATTTGATAACAGAATCAAAACTCTAATTAGAAACACGTTAACAAATAGTAGCATAGAGTTTTTACTAATGTGAGCTACTAAAAACTATATGAAGAAAAAAAAAATATTTTCTAGAATATCTATTCGATGATTTTTCCATTTCTTTCTCTTTCCTGTTCCACATTCTATTACTTTTTATTTTTATAAGTTCATGATTTCAACTTTTATTTTATTAGGACATTTTTCATTTTTTTCATAAATAACGAAAGGAAACCCCAAAAAACCGCCTAATTTCTGTTTTTTTTAAACGTCTGCCTATTACCAAATGAGCGTAAAAATCACAATGAATTACTTAGAAAGGCAGCGTAGACATGTTAATTTCAATAGAAATCTTTAATGCAAATTACAATTTCAATGGAAATTACAATCTAAATACAAAGAATTTAACATAGAAAAAATGATCAAGGTTTCTCAAATAAGGTGGCTAGGACATGTATTTCGATATAGCGATGAAAACCCGCAAAAAATAACCACCAGAGGGAAAAAGAAAAAGAGGGAGGCTTAAAACAAGATAGTTAGATAGAGTAGAGAAGTGGTTAAAGGACTTGGGAGTCAATAGATGGAAATACATAACATCGGATAGAGATCTAAGTGGAGTAAACTGATTGAACGGCCGGTAACCGACTGTAACGCCTAAGAAGAATATATATATATAT
>NC_092205.1:78940855-79082093 GCF_043381705.1 Parasteatoda tepidariorum | reverse complement strand
AGTGATCGAAGACAGTGCGAAGATAGTGATCAGAATTTTATTTCGTTGATGCAAATCTTAACATAAGATTCTTTAAAATAAAAATTAAAATAATTTTTGATAAAATATTAAGAAGTCATTTTGAAATATAGCTGTTTTTGTCGGAAACCTTATTATAATTCTTTTCCCTCTAAATAAATAAATCAAATAACTCAAGCTAAATATAAAAATTTTATTTTTTAAATCGGTTTTCTTTTCTTAAAACTCATTTATTATAATTACGCTTGAGGCTTTAAAAAAGGATTGCGTCGATAGCATGGAAATAAATTTGTCTTTACAAATTACAAATCCTATACTAAATCTATTGATTCTCTATTCTCGCTATACACCATAAAAACGAAAATCTTAAGCGTAAAAAAATCTCTTCAATGATAATGGATCTTTTTCGCATTTCCTAATGAGAAAAACAAAGAAAAAAACATCTGTTGCAAGCTTCAAAGATCATATCGCCGGCACTCCATCTCCGAAAATGAGCCTTGGTTATGACTTTATCACTTGGCAGATTCAAAGCTTGAACTACTTCATATAGCAAAAGAATTGCGAAAGTGATGCAATGAAAAAAAAACTGAAGATAAAAACTGCTTGGTGACCATTCTCACTTTACCATTAATTTCTTCTTTTTCCCTGCGGTTGAAGTTATTTTCTATTTGCTCCCTCGTGTATTTTTAAACTCATCTTCAGTTTTTATGGTTTGAAGTTTTCCACAGTTGTAATTGTTACAAATCTTTGTGTCAACTTTTAAGTTTGCTATTTTTCATAACTTTTTTTTCTTCTGATACAAATAATATCTCGAAAAATAAGCTGACTTTTTGAATGGTGTATATATTTTTCTTCAAAGACATCAATCGAAAAATAATTATAGGTTAAAAAAATAGAGTTACTTTGATAAAAGTAATTTATAAAAACCTGATTTTACTTTAGAAGAGTTTTAGAAATATAAATAATAATTAAATTTTGTAATGTTAAATTTATTTAAATGTTATGTTAAATATGTTTATGGTAGTGAATCTCAGAGAAAAAAACCTTCAATCAATAAAATTTTAAAATTTCTAGTGCTATTAATAATTACACAAGTAATTTTACAATTAAGCGAATTTATGTTTTTTTATATTAATGGAAGAAAACAATTTTTATATCTAAACTTAAAAAATTAAAAACAAAAAAAAAACAAACAAAG
The DNA here is from genome assembly GCF_043381705.1 of Parasteatoda tepidariorum. NCBI lineage: Eukaryota > Metazoa > Arthropoda > Arachnida > Araneae > Theridiidae > Parasteatoda > Parasteatoda tepidariorum. The sequence goes on along the minus strand of NC_092205.1, from coordinate 79,080,877 downwards.
TCATCATTTTCAGTGCTGAACAGTATTTTTATTACATCATTTAAGTAATACAGTTACGGGCAATCACTTTATGAGAAATTATCAGAAAAGTTTTTACTTAAGATTTTTAAGATACTTTAATTGTGTGAAGAAATAAGTTTCAATAACTAAAATATAGATGTGAGTAATGAGAAATAATCTAATTAATGTGTGTTTAAAGGATCAAATGTAAAGTCAATTTATAAACAATTTGAAGCAAAAGTAACAATTAGTATCACTATTTAATTACAACAGAAAAAAAATTCATTCAACTTGAAACTAAAAACAAACATAATCATCACTCTGAAATGTTTTTATTACATTATTTAACTAAAACAGATAAGTGCAATAAATAATTTTATCGTACGATTTTATGAGAAATTATAAGAAAAGTTTTTATTTAAGGTTTTAAAAATATTTTTTGCTGCGTCAAGAAATAAATATGTTCTATATGTAAGTTCTATATTTAAGATATAGATATGAGTATTGTGAAATAATCCAAATAATGTATGTTTACAGGATGAAATGCAAAGCTAATTTAGCAGTAGGAATAATCTAGTCGCGATTCTCTTATGAGCAATATAAAATACTAAAGCATCATAGTTGTTAATTTGATACCAATATTTAAATTTAGAAAAATTTCACAATTAAATTGAAAAAGAAAAACGAATTTCAATTTCTAACAAAATAGCGTTTAACATTATCGAATAATGCGTTTAAATAAGCGCATTTATATCTTGTACTTGTATTTCTCATATGAACACTATGTAAGCGTTTGAAATTTACTACATTAGCAGTTAAGATTTTACAGAGTAAAAATTTATTAAAATTTATCTGAGTGTTAAGTCTAACTTTATTTAAAATGTATAATAAATTTTATATTTAAGTTGTATTTTGCAGAAGAGTGGTCATAAGGTTAAAATTCCAAACATCAGAAATATTTCAATTCATCCAAGAAAACCAATTTACTGAGATAAAATAATCTATTAAAGGAAAGGAAAATCTTTTCACCGGATTGAAGAAAAATAGTTAGAGGATATGCTATATTATTCAGTAACTGGAAATTGGAAGGAAAGTCACGTACAATAATAATTTCTAACTTTCCTTTTATACATTATTAACCTTATTTTGAAAAGTTTGTCGCGTGCATTTAAATTTTATTTAGTTGTAAAACTGAATATATAGACAGATATTTTATACGCGTAACGGATAAACTTATAATTAATGTTTAATAAATTTTTTTAATTTTATTAAATGCACTTTTAGTGTCGAATTATGAAAAATTATTTTAGCTAAATCTATAACAAAACTAATTTTCATTTTTGTGCTGAATAAGGGTATGTACAGCAAAATTGTATTTAATTAGAGCGTGTAAACATAAATGAAAAAAATACGATACATTATTTATTTACTATCCGTATAAGCCCTAACATTAACTAAGAAATAACTAAAAAGTGTTTGGTTATAATTCACTAAACTAAATAGCAGGTGAATACAATTAAATTTTTGTGATAAGGTCTTTCAGATTTTGCAATTATTTCAGATCGATAAACCATATGCCTTTGATCACGTTAATGTATCTAAAAGAAAAAAAATAATAGCAATTTAAGTTTTGCAAGGATTCATTTTAATACGTTCTACAATATTTATTTGTAAAAACAGTTATGAATGAAATGCTTAGCTTCAAAATTTAAAATTTGTTTCACTTTTAAAATTAATTTGCTTTTAAAATCTAAAAAATCATTGCATATTAAAATAAGTCTTCTTACTAAAACTATACCGCTACTAAGACTAAGCATTATTATTCGTATTAAGTCACTATTAAAACTAAGCCACTTAAATACGGCATGCAAATGTGCTATTCTTGCACATAATAATACTATACTTCCTCATATTTCTGTACTTAATAAGCATGAAATGATTTTTTTAGTGATTAAAAGGCAGCTTTAAAGCTTAAAAATCTGAATCAAATAGTGCATAGAAATAAGTTTTTAAGTTAAATAAAAAGGAAAAAATGAATATGCTTATTGGAACTATATGCACTGTAAGAGCTCCGTATCAAATTATGGTATAAAGTACCGGCACTTAAGATGTTGGGACTTTTTGTTTAATAAAAACTGTTTTTACTGGAACAATAAATCTGATATACCTTAAATTTTAGAGTAATAATTACCGCAAAACCACTGAATTACTCTAGTTAAAATTATTACTGTCAAAATTACGATATTATGTTTTATGGTAAAAAAAGATTTTGCTGTAAAATGGATTTTACGGCCCTAAGTGACGCTAATTTATACAATAATTTGATCCGGAATTATTTACAGTGTGTGACGAAAAAATATCATTCAAAACCCTTTCCTCAGCAATTTATTATGCAAAATATTATAAATAAAACAAAATTTCAATAGCTAGCAGAATTTATTTTCTGTTTCCTCGTATTAACATATTTGACAACTTTAATTTTTCCTTTACAAATTCACGCTGCTCTTATTTACATTAAAATTCATTTGACAAACACGCAGTTCTGAGAATTTTAAGTGCAATTTATTTTNTCCCAAATTTTGGCTGTATTTTTTTTAAAGAAGTACTTTGCAGAACTAAATAAGATTCTTTTCACAGCATTTAAATATTTACTTTATTTTCTTCATATATACAGAGAACAGTCGGCAAAGAATTCTGTTAGGTTAAAAAACATTTCGCTAAGAAAATAACGAATTCTAAAAGAAATACAAATAAACAACTTAAAAAAGAGAAATGCTGTTGCCAGCCATGGAATTTTTTGAAAGTTAAGTTAGCAACATAAATCAAAATGACATAGAAGCACAACTAGATCAAAATTATGATACCTGAGCGCTTGAAGTAACAAATCCTTCAATTCTATAAGTGTTGTATCGCCAAATGCCCAGATAATATTGAAATGTACAGGTTTAGAATTTTCTACAGTGAAAAGTTTTCGGAACTTCAGTATTCAAAAAAGTATACAAAAGCTAGACGTTAAGAACGTATCCAATGAGCGAGCAAAGCGAGCATTGGATTGCGAAGCAATCCGAAATGAACTGCAAAAGCAGTTCCATGGGTTGGCAAGCTTCAGCGAGCAGGGGGCGAAGCCTCCTAGTTAGAAATATTACTGTCAAAATTACGATATCATATTTAATGGTAACTAAAGATTTTGCGGTGAAATGGATTTTACGGATAATACGCCAAATGCAGCTAATTTATACAGTAATTTGATCGGGAATTATTTACAGTGAGTGACAAAAGAATGTCATTCATAATCCTTTCATCAGCAATTTATTACGTAAAATATTATAAATAAAACAAAATTTCAATAGCTAGCAGAATTTATTTTCTGTTTCTCCGTATTAACATATTTGACAACTTTAATTTTTCCTTTACAAATTCACGCTGCTCTTATTTACATTAAAATTCATTTGACAAACACGCAGTTCAGAGAATTTTAAGTGCAATTTATTTTATATGTTGTAGTAATTACTTCTGCAAGAATCAAAAACACGAGCTGTAAAGCAGCGAGCTCAAGTTATAATTAAAGATTTAAACAACAGGCCATTAAATAATTTTAAATATTCCTCACATTTGGAATTTAAATGTTTCGGGGAATAGAAATTCACTTACAATTGGTAAATACATAAAGCTCAGAGCTTGTTATATATTGCTGTCGTAAAATATTCAGATATAACAAAGATTTAAGACATTAGATCAAACATATTCCTGGTAATATTTTAAATTAGTTTAGGATCTTTTAAGTCACGTAGGAGGAGAAATTCTGTTTGTTTATCTTTCACATAAGGTTAGAAACACGTATGAGTCTTATATACACGGAAGAGTGTAAAGAATAAACAACTATTATGCTCTTTGAATTTAGATATTCTAGCAAGCTTATATAAAGAGGCGGCGGAAATTTTGCTTACAACATGTGAAACTACCGTCTCCTAATCGAATAAAATAAATGTGAAATTTCAATCACAAGATCAGAAATTATTTTTGTACTGTCAGAAAGTTTAGTAAAATTTAGTAATTTTTTTATTTTAATTTTGTTACTTTTGACATTCATTTTGTCCCAAAATCATTAGATTTTTTTTTTTTGCAAAACTGAAACTCTTAAACATTTTTTAAAACTGCTTTGAAGTGTATGTTATTTCCAGACTGTGAGGTAAATAATACAGTGAAATGCAGTTTCTAGAAGTACCATTAAACTCTTACAGTAAATTATACTAGAGAAATAATGTGGACTAATCCAATAATAGTTCATGGAAGTTTTTATTTCATTCACTGTGTAAAAACTTCGGAATCAAAGAGTACAATGTTACAGCACTTCGCTCCCAATTTTTTGATTATTACAAAGTAACGTGCATTATCCGCACGTAATATTTTACCGTAGAATATTATAGCATAAATTTTACAGTAATATTTATTTGAATAGAGTGATTTAGTGATTTTGATGAAATTATTACTGAAAAAATACGGTATATCAGATGTTTTGTTCTGTTACACCTGAGTGACTTCTGTTCCGTACCTGAGTGGCGGTACTTTCAACGTAATTTCACCAGGGAATTTTTACAGTGCACCATGACGTCTCGACCAGTTCTCCAAACATATTAAACATTTATTTTTAAATTAGGATCAGATGATTCCTTGAAAAATGTAAACAGGCTTTTTAAATCAATAAAAATGAAAGAAAAATAGTTTTATAATGAGTGTTATCAATAAAAATTTATATTTTTGTAAGCAAATACGGTTAAAATGGAAAAAGGATCATAAAATTTTATATAAATATCATAACTTTAAAGTGTCTTAAAGTATCTGTTTTAGATGTTTTTTAAGGAAAATTTTGATTTGAATTAAGAATAGTTTATTACAAAAAGGATTTATAAAAAAAAGTATTTATAATAAAGAATATTTTCAATAAGAAGCATTTATTACAAAGATGAATTCTTAGAAAAAGAATTTTTTGGAGCACATTGTCCTTTTCTTCTGTTACATTTCATGCATTTTCAGTGAAAGGAACAAATCATGTAATTTTGATTTTCATCTCCTAACAATTAAATTTTCCTGATTCTACAATATTGAATTTTACGTAATTGGTGCTCTTAATCTTACCACAATTTAGTTTCATTTGGTTATTTTGTCAGTACTTGTCCTAATTTAAGCTAATTATGTGCTCTTTTTAAAGGAAGCAACACTAATACATAAAGCTATGCCTGTTGCGATCCATTGATTTAAGATTTATGTTCTTCAACTATGGAATTGCTTTGATACCAACAAATCAATATTAACAAATGCAAAAATCAATCGTAAATATGAAATTATATTTATTGTCTTGTATATTAAGTTTCTAAATGTAAGGAAATAGTAATTTCGTGTTTTAACCTATAGCTGTTATGGTATTCACACCTATTTGCTATGTACTAGGGTTATAGCCAGCAAAATAATTTTGTTTGCTCAATGCTTTGCGTTTTAATTTCTTTTAGCATTTGGTCTAGTTATAAGGTTAAAAAAATTTCTAAGCAAAACTGAAATTGAATAAATTTTTTGTTAATTTCGCACCCTCCAACGTTAATTTTAAAATTAAACGTTTGCTTTTGAATTAACGCTATCAAACATAAATAAATAATCACTTCGAAATTTTGAATGCTGAATAACAGTTGTTCGCTCTTAAGCGAAGCGCCATCTGTAGCAATTGTTGTGAACTGCTCAGTTTTCTCTTGAACTCTTGTTTGAACCAGTCGTGGCTTCAATTGTAATAGTGCAATGATTTTGGTTATTTACAATTGTTAAAATAAAATATTGTTTGTTGAAATTATAGTATTTAATGAACCAGCGAACTGTGCACAATCGTGTACAACAGTTGCATTGGGTTTCTTAAGCCTATTTCTACATATTAATATTTTTTCCACAAAAACATTTCCTTTGCTCATTTTCTGCTATTTTTTTCAGAGAATTAGAACTTGCTAAAACACACTTCCGAGAGAAACTTAATTTATTTCCCAAGTTCTAAACTTTTTTCTTGTCTAGCTCAAAATTAACTTATTTCTATTCTTTTTCGTTCTTATAGAACAGAACTATTTTTTCTTCTTTATCGTCTTCCACACTATGGAAGAAATGAAGCTTTAGAATTCCTTTTCTATGCGGTCACTTTTCTAAGAACATGCAATGGCGCGAAAGAAACAACCCCATTTCATTTCACTTCATCTCTTTAGTCGGCTGTAATCGATTTTTCCTATCGGCATTAGGTGCGAATTTTATTCTGTTTATTCCTAAATATCTCTATGCCAAATACCATGCTCGATTTTTCCACACAGAAAATATTTCAGATTATTCCACGTAATTACATGGACCGTGAACAAGTTTTTTGAACCCAAATGTAATGCATTTTATATTCAGTTTTAGATTATGTAAGCCATGCGCGAACAAAATACAAAATGCAACATTTTCATTTTCTTGAGCAAAGTACTCTTTTTTTAAAGGAGAATAATAAAGTATTTTATGTAAATGAAAAAAACACACTCTATTTTATCAACTAATAGTATTGTTTTTTTTCTTTTATCATAATGCAATTTCATGGAAGAGGTACTATTTTTTAATTATCTTTTCTATTTATTTTGAATTTCCAATTTCTTTAATTTTCATTTATTTTATTTTTTATTTACTTTATTTTTTCATTTACTTTATTTTCCATTTATGAATTTATTTTAATTTATTACATCAAGTCAAAATTGTAAAAAATAAATATTGGTACTAGTTAAACATTAATATCATACAAATTTACTATAAGTAAACCTTTCTTTTAGCTTCACGAGGAAATCAATCTTGGAGAAATTGCCATACTTTATGGTAATGACATTTTTCGGAAAAAAACTCATAATTCTGGTAATAAAAACCAAATTATATGGTAATTAATCCATGAAGTTTGTAATTTTTCCAGTCATATGGGAACGGTTTACTGGAAATTCTGATATTCAAATTTATAGTTCTTATTATCACAATTTTTTTTAAAAAAATACAAAACTTAAAAGTAAGTTTAACCAAATAAATGGTTTTTATGCTTTTTATTAAGATATCTGGATAAAATTATCAAACTTTACCAAATTTACCACATTTTATTACATATTATGAAACTATATTTTAGTGCTAATTTTGCCGAAGTTATTACAAATTACTTTATAATTTTGAGCTCCTGTTGAGTCAGTATTTTTATAATTTTAGAGCTCCTATTGAGCCAGAAAAAAAGTAATCATTACCATGTTCTGGTAGTTTTGGTCATGGTGTTATTGCATGATTCTACAGTTTGCCTTACTGGTAATTCTAGTTCATCTTTGCACGTTATAAAACAATCGCTAAACTGAGATTTTAAATTACAATATAATATTATGGTCCAGTCTTCAACAGATGAACATTTTTAACATTATCAATGCTTTTAAAAATACTGGAACGATTACAATACCTGTATACATAGAGACTGATACAATTTAATTTAATAATTGTGCTACAGTTTAAGATATTTTTTTATCCCGCTTTAAATTTTTGGTTTTATTAAAAGCCATATAATGCTGTCAATCAGTAATGAGTCAGAATCTTGTTATTTAATTTAATTTACTAAAGAATATTCAAAATTATTGCCAACAAGTGGTTAGGTATACATTTCATTAGATAGAAGTCACACAAAGGCATTTTCATAAAAAAGTCATTGAAATAGTTACGCAAGTACACCATGACTTTATCCTCCGTATTAATGCGTCGTCTCCGTAATGCTTTTAATGCTTATTTAAAGTACTCAAGTCACATGGAGACATATATGCACTATTGGGTGAGTATCTCAAGACTTCCCATTTTATTTTCTGTAGAAGTACCTTTGTCTTGGCAATCTTTCCAGGATGATTCCGTGAGAACGTTAACAAAAATATTTATATTAAATTGCCTTTCTAAGCTCAAATATCAAATATTATTGATGCTTTCTCCATAACTGCAGAAAACTCGTAAAAAGTGGCACTATGTGTGATGGCAAAGGAGTTATGTATGATAATTAATGCATAATAATTAAAGAATAATAATCCCCTCCCCCTTGATTTTAATGATATTGCTTTTCGAATGATTATCAGATCTGCTGGTTGCAGAAGATTTGTCTTAGAAAATTAAACTTAATCTGTGTTAAGTAAACAAAATCGTAAATAATTTTCCGTAAAAACATACGCACATGAGTAGAAGGAAGAAAAAATTAAAAAATCTATAAAGGATTTGGAGAAAAAATGGAAAAGTGATTAGTGATTACTCAAAGCTAGATACTGTAAAAATGTGTTGCATTATATGCTATAAGTTTACTTTAATAATGAGTATTGTCTCTTTCTTAATTTAGAACTTTAGGTATATTTGATCCTTATTTATCATTTTATATATTTTTTTCCCCACATAAAAGTGGAATTCAAATAAAATTAATAATTTTCAACAATCTACATATTTTTAGTTTGAAAAATATCTTTGTTCAAAAATCTAATTATGATTTAGGTCTAATATATCTGGGTTAAGCAATTTAGCTATTAAAATTAAAATAAAAGAATGCTCTAAATGTTTCTATAAGAAAGTCAAAACTTTTTTTTATGCATTGATTGTTTTACGCAGACATTCTGAACAAAGAAAAAAAATGGTTAAAGTTAATCAATCATAAGAGTGTGAGATAAAATGATTAATGTGTTTTATTAAAGAAATACTTTTTTTGACACTCAACGGCTTGAATAGGATGAAATTCGTAATGAAATATTTTAATAAATAGTTTGCTAGAGAAAGACGTGATTTTACAATTGAAAATGAGTGAAATTTGAAAAGAAAATTAAAGGAATGCAACCGAGTTTTTTTATATATATTAAGTAACATAAATTAATACTACAAAATTTTTTCATGAAAGTTAAACATTATTAACTTATTTCAAATGTTTTACTTATTTACTTTGCTTTTGTTCTCAAAAAATAGTTAGAAACTAAATATTTTTGGTTGCAGGTATCGAAACAAAATTTCTGGTTAATTGTGATATCTAAAGTCACAAAATTGGTACAATTTTAATGTTATAGTTGGAGGCAAACTTAAGATTTTTCAGAAATACTTAAAAACAAGCTCTTGGAATCAAGAATATATAACAGTTTAGGCTGAGATAGCCTGATTGGTGAGGCGTTTTGCTCATGTTTGAGAGGTCACAAGTTCGATCCCCTCTGACCAAAGACTCCCCTTGTACAAAAAGGTGATCGTCTCCAGTAGTCTATTTTGCAGCTCCTCTAGTGTGGCTTTATATATACACACCGAAGAGCCATTACATTATGACCACTGATCACCATGCTAATAACATGTAGGACCACCTTTACACCTCAAAACTGCCAGCATCCTCCGTGGCATTGATTCCACAAGGTGCTGATAGGTAGTCTGAGGTATCTGGTACCAAGCGCTCACCAACTGGTCCTGCAATTCCCTCATATTGCGAGGGGGTAGCGTGGCAGCACGAATTTGGTTTTCCAAGTAGGACCACAAATGCTCTATTGGATTAAGGTCAGGTGAATTTGGGGGCCAAGACATGACTTGAAAGTCACTGGAATGTTCCTCGAACCAATCCATGACGATTCGACCCTTATGACATGGTGCATTATCCTGTTGGTAGACACCATCCCCCGCAGGAAAAACTGTTGCCATGAATGGGTTAACCTGGTCTGCAACTATGTTCAAGTAGCTTACAGGCGTCAGGGATTGTTCTATGAGGATTATGGGTCCTAATGTGGCCCATGAAAACATTTTTCCTGAGCGAGAAACCATGAAAACCTGGGAGAACCACTTTGTTACAGATGGAGGTTGGTCATAATGTAATGGCTCTTCGGTGAATATATATGGTAATATAAGATAATAAATGGTAAATAGGGACAGTATCTTTTAACTTGCTTTTCCACAAGTTTTAAACGAAATAAAAATACTATTTAATCAGAATAACTGCAAAAATAAAAATAAAAAAATTATAAAATTTCATTCGTTATGTCTTTTTTTTTTAATAAAAGTTGTTGAAACTGTCGAGATACCTTAAAATATTTTTGTTTGATTGCAAAACCTTGTAAGTTTTCTTTAATCACAAAGCAGGTTGTTTAAAATAGATTTCAACGCCATAACAATCTGAAGAAGGCCCTGAACAAGTATAGGTGTTTAAGAAAGATCTCCAGGCAATTTTCACTTCAAAAATGTCATTAGTTTTAATAGGAAAAAAAATTCTGAAGCATACTTTTCAATCCCATTGTTCAGCTTCTAAATAGTTCGTAGCTTCGTATATACCATTTACTTCATTCCCAATAGTTTTACTCCTCATCCATTGTGGAAAAAAAATCTTTACGAGTAGTTTTCCAACCTTTTCACTCTTAACTCCATTTGTTGCAAAAAAGAGAAGAAAAAAAAACATTCTTTTGATTCTCGTGGGATTTCAAAACTTTTCTTTTCGATCAACCATAAACTTCTTTTTGTAAATGTAATATTTTTTTTCCACCCATTCAACACTGGTTGTTTCTATAGAGATTATGTTCGAGTATTAACAGAGAAAGATTCGCTGTTTTCGTTCCAATTCGTTTGGTTTCACTTTCTGATTTGGCGAAACATTTCGTGCACAAGACATAAACAGTACTTGACTACTAAAACTCTGTTTTTAGTTAGGATATATATGGCTTTTACTTCTATGGTTAGGCTATTGCTTTTTAACTTTAATTATAAATGATTTTGGGAAATCAGTTACGAATAGAAAAATGGAAATATTTATGATATAGTTCATTGTTCAAAAATGATTTGCAATGTGATAACTATTTATGAAAGATTATTTAGATAAAAAAGTTGTATACAACAAGAAAAAAAGCATTGTCAAATCTACCAGAATTTGGTAAATTATACAGTGTTTGTGGCTCTATGGGAGCACAAGAAAGCCCAGCAATTTTTAACAAAGCACCTTATTAATTATTTGGATAAAATAACAAAAAAATATGGTTTCACAATATGTGATAAAATTTGGTCAAATGTGGTAATTTTATCATGATACTTTGGAGCATGGCATAAATACCATTTATTCGGTTAAATTTACTTTTCATTTTTGTACTTTTTTATGGTTATAAAAACTATAATTTTGAAAACCAGAATTTCAGGTTAGTCGCAACCATTTAAACAGAAAAATTACCTAATAAGTAGTCATAAGAAATTATTGTCAATTAAAATATCTGTAACTAAACGTGAGATGTGACATTTCGTCCATTTTTGACGTAGTCCATAATGGATCATTTTATTTCACTGACATATTAAAGATATTCTGTATGGTGAAAGATATTAATTATCAAAATATACTAAAATTTGTACTTGCTGAATTGTTTCGCAATTTTTTTAGCATTTGATTCGACGCTCGTACTTTTACATGAATTGTTTTCTGAATCTGTACTTTCTAAAATTTCTGAACGCTAACTTTTTCTTACAGTTTCTAAACTCAAAAATTCTTCTCACATTGCGAAAATAATTGCTCATTGGAAAATAGTTACACATTGTGAAAATAATTACATATTCATTGTTTGTTTGCTTTTCTTTTAAAAAAGTTTACTTATTAAATTTGGTGAAATGATTACAAAAATAACTAGCAAGCACATTTAAATATTTAGAGATACTAATAAACTTTATTTGAATTTTTTTACTATTTACATCAGACATTAATAGGTTAAAAAATAACTATTGTAAAATACTACATAATGAGACTGAACAACTGTAAATAACCCTTGTTTAAAATTGTAACAGTGTTAAATTAGGCCAGTTGCTTTTTGAACTTGAGCTTTTGTGATATTTAATTATAAAATTAGACATGGTTGTTTATTATATTAGAATGCAAAGCAGAATTATGATACAAAATACTAAAATATTTTAACATCGCTTTCGAAGAACAAACTGTTCTGAATTAAAATCTCTTGAATAAATTATATATTCACTACGCATATTTGTACACGCCATTCAAAATATATTAAAAACTAGAGTTTCAACTTAAACAATATTTTTTTAAAAAAAAATTTATTAGCTTTCTTTGAAAAGTAGAAGGAATTATTTGAGCAATGACAAAAGTTAGTAAAATTCATGTTGTTAATGAAGATGTAATGTTTAAATTACATAGTAACTATTCTCTTTAAATTATTTTCCTTGAATATTTTTATATTAGGACGATTTTTAAATAAAATAATAACATTAGCTATAGCCAAAAAGCTTTTATTTTTAATAGATTAAAAAGATGTTTTTTTATTTTTATTTAAAATTCAGAGTTTTGAGAAGTAAATTAGATTTTCTATTCTAATGTAATAATTCCTTATCTTGAGTGAAAATGAAAATGCTTCATTTTATTTTCTAAATGAAAATTTAAAAGTTCTAAATGAAGTTCATATAGTAGTCAGTAAATTATTAAATCGTTAAAAATTACAAGTGTGGAAATTTTAAGAAAGGTGCAGAATTGGATTTAATCATTGGTTGCTCATCAAAAACGCTTTATTCTTCCCCAATATACACTGTATTCCGGATCACTGAATTCCGGATCAAATAACGGAAAAACGTACTAGAGCACTGAGTGTTTACGATAAATAGTTCGTAAAATACTATTTATCGTGAAGCCCATTTCTGCTACAAAAACTTTTAAACCATATGGTTACAGTAATAGTTATTTAATTACAGTGATTCAGAATTTTTACAGTAACTATTACCGTAAAAATTGTAGTATATTAGATTTTTAAAATTTTAATTAAAAATTGATAGGTAGTATTTATCAAAGAGAGGCATGATGTATATTAAGACGGCTAATAGTGTATTTACAGGGGTTTCCAAATACTTATTAGTAAATAACCTACATTGTCGAAAATTACAGTGTAAAGTACCTGCAATTTGGGAGCATCATCCGTAAAATCTATTTTTCCTTAAAATTCATTTTTACCGTAAAATATTGTACTTTTATTTTTATAGTAATATTTGAGTGATTTAGTGAGTTTACGGTAATTATACGGTAAAAAGTACTGTATATCTGAATTTTTGTTCAGTAGCATGCTGCGGTGAGAAAGAATTTTGCGGTAAAATTTTACGGAATTTCATGGTAAAAAGTTCTGCCACCCTGTGTGTCGGTACTTTTTACATTTACTCTATCTAGCATTTCTATAGCTTTCGCATACAAAATTCAATATTATAATTATAAATTTAAGAAATATGCTTGTTTTCACTATAATTTCATGCTGTTCACTTTCTTTCCGTTTTTTCTTTTTAAAAGTGATTATCGGATTACTTAATTTTATAACGATGTCATATAATAATTGTGAACTTTTTTTTGAAACATTTGCTTCGGCTAAAATTTCAGCATGTCGGGTAATGAAGACATTTTTAATACTCTTTTCTGAAGTATAATTCTTTATATCATATTACATTTCATTTAACATGTCTTTAACTCTTTTATATCTTAGTAAAATAAAAATAATAGCAAAACCTATTAGACTTAAACAATAAGATATTTATAAGCCGTGAAACTTGAATTGAATTTTATACTTCTCCTATAATTTTTCATTGCAAACTTTTAAATCAATATTTAAAACAATTTTTTGAAACCTTTAAAAAAAATATTTCAATTTTTCATTTTTATAACTTTTAAATTTTGCTTGTAATAAAAGTACTTAATTGCTATTTTCTTTCCTAGCAATTATTACATTTTGGGTGAGATATCACAATAATATTGCTTTTCTCTTTTCTCTAACTGTGACTTAATTTGTTCAATATGTCTCTTGTCGAAACACTGACCATTTATTGACATTCCGAACGCATTTCGTCAAACTTTACTAAAGGTCAACTATTTTTTTAGTACAACGAAAAGTAAATGTTTATTTATAAGTTAAACTGAAGCGAAACTAAATCTAATACCTATACATAATTTGAATTACTAAGAAATCTCAAAGTTGATCATTTTACAAGTTTTAGAAGTATATTAAATAAATTTTTGTATATATGAAAATATAAAATACTCAATTTTGATCAATCGTATAGAAACAGTCAACTTTAAGTATAACTTTTGACAATTATCTTCAATTTGATTTAGAGTTATCCTTCGGTAATTTAGCTAAAATAAAATTGAAAAACAACATAAAAGCAATGAATAATATCCAATGTTTTTAAATTTTGTAGTCATGTGTAAAAGATTAAACTATACTATTTTTTTAGTCTTGTTTATCATTTTTATTCATTTCAGAGATTTTTGTATAACTTTTTTCCATTATTTTTATATAGTAAGCAATTTTTTTTCCAATTTTCAAATTTTAATTTATTAGTTTTCTTTTTTTCAATTAAATTGTTCTTAACTAAAACTGACTATTTAATTAAAGTTATTTTGGTACTAAATTGCCTTAATAAGATGATTCATGTTAAAAATCCTCGATATTAATTATGGGAATTGACGTGACATTATCATTTCATAAAACTTCATAACTCTAAGTTCGATTATTTAACGAACGTTAACTTTGCCTTCCATATGAGCCGTCTTTTAAAATATCCAACCATAACATTAACTAAAACTTTAATTCAATTAGCTTTACAAATTAAATTAAGGTATATCTATGAAAGAATGAACAATCAGAGGGAAGAATAATAATTTATTTATTCAGGAACTAGCTTAAATTCCCTTGGGCAGTGAAGCAAGTATTCGGATATATTTCGTTAGTCGTTAATTCTGACGGAAAAAAAAAGATTTTCGAAATGATTTTTGAATTCTATTTGATTAAATGATTTGGATTTGTAATTTTTGGATTTATGAAATTTTATTTGGATTAATGCAATATTTTTCTGAGTTTTAAAATTATTTAAAAGAGTTCTATTCTGTTTATTTAAGAAAATTGTCTGATTGAAATGTTTGATTTTATAACATTTTTAAAATGTACTGGATGAAAGAATCAGGAAAAATTGTTAAGTCTGAACATGATGAAAAATGAAAGCTGATATTTTTATTCGTTAGTAATCTATTTATTGTAGTCCACCAGCAATTTTTGTGAGCTAAAAAATTATTACTTTTAATAATCTAATTTAATGATCGAGTTTTCACTCACTGAGATAAAATCGTAATTAACAAATAAGCTAAGTAATAGAGACTACAATTTAATTGAGTTTCTAAATCAGACACAAAAGCACATGCTTTCTTTAAAATTAGCATGCATGTTTTTGAAGGATTCGCATTAAGAGTCGTTAAATATGGCACCAATAGTTTATTTTGTAAATTTAATTTAACTTTTAATTTAATAATCATTTAGTTCTGTAATGAAGAATAATTAACCCTTATTTAAAAAATTCGTTTATTAAAAAATCATGCAAAAATATTATATTAAGTAATTATTTGCTATTATTTAATTTAATGATGGCAGAAAAATATCTCTGAAGCCAAAGATAATAAATTTCATAAAGCCACACATACTGCAAAAAAAGCTTCTCACAATTTAAGTTTGAAAAAAAAAACGTTTAGAGAAACGTTCTCTTTCGAATTTTTATTTTTCAAGAACTATTCAGCCACTTCGCTGTAAAAAACGGCTTCTCAAAATTGGGCAAAAATGTGTTAAATGGCTCAGAAACATATAAACTCGAATTTGAAAACCTCACGTATTCAAACTTAAAACAGCAAATATGCATTTTTGAGGAAAGTGCATAGTCTCAAAAGGAATGTGGAGGGTAAATGTAGGATTCGAACCATTGACCACCGGGATCGTAGTAGAACGCTCAAACTGCCAGTTGTACCCCACAGTCCAACGGGAATTAGAAAGCTTTATACTCAATGACACAACTTGACATATCGATTTCCAATTTAAATAGTACAAAAACCTTGGATTTGGAAAATATGGTTTCAATAGCTTAGCGAGGAAATCGGTAAATTTTACTTGACCGGTAGCTTGTCTCGCTATATCTAAAAACTTTAAGGCGAATGGAATGTATGTCATAATGTGTTACAGGAGCCGCCACTGAAAAAAAAAAACTTCCTAAATTTTCATCTACTGGGGTGTACTACAACAATGGTGGTTAGAATGTCCTACTGCAAAACCAGAGGCACTTGGCTCAAATCCTGCCTACAGCCAACGAACATCTCTCTGATGCATTTCTCCCTCCACACTACGGTTGAGATTATGTATTTTGCTCAGTATTATATTGAGAATGCACTGTTTCAAGTTTGTATACAGGGGTTTTTAAAGCTCGATTGCATTTATTTTAGAGCTATTTTGACACAATTTTGAGAAATCCTTTTTTTTTACACTGAAATGACTGAATATTTCTTGATAGTTCAAAATTCAAAAGAAAACGTTATTCTAAAGTTTTCTATTCAGAGTTTTCTTCAAGCTAAATAAGAATAATGCTATTTTAGCTTTCACTAATTCTAAGCAAAATAAAAAATTCTAAACTATAAAAATGCTATTTAGTAATAACTTCTGATTAAATGATCGGATTGTTTCACGGAATAAGATCCAATCTAATTTGCTTGTGAGGCTAACCTTCATTATGTTAATTTATTTGTGCTAGCGATACTTTAGTTAACGTATTAAAAACATGTGCGAAAAGCGTACTTCCTTTGAACTAATTATTTTTAATCGAATTTGAATTTTTGGCCCTTTAAATATGAGGGTCAAAAATTGCATTCACGATCTAGAAAATAAATACAGTTTCTATTGCAGAAGAGTGTCATAAAAGTATTGGCCCATTAATATTACTTTATTTTTTCAATTTAAAAAAATCCGATATACCATAAATTTTACACTATCATTAAGTTTCACTATTATTAGGGGGGCTGGAAAGTAATGTCGTTTTGGTTCATTAAATATTCGTTAGTCTTGAGAACCAATTAATTTTTTTCGATCCATTTCGATTAATTTTCGATCCGGCATTGAAAGGTTGCTGCTAACGAGGGTGAATACACTATTCATTAAAAATAAAATTTTGGTAACAAATATCAAATGCTCCAAAAACACTCGCCTAATATTACCAAAACAATTTCGGTAAAATAGATTTTACGGTAAAAATAAATTTTACTGTAAAATGGATTTTATGGATGATGCATCCTAAGTATCAGTATTTTATATCGTAATTTGATCCGGTTTTTTTTTTTACGTTGCACTTAGCACTCTCAGCTTCTCATTCTTGGACGCATTCTTGAATTTGAAATAGAAAATGTTTCTTAAATTCATACTTTAAAAGAAATAAATAAGTAAATAAAGTTAGGTAAAAATAAAAAACACTGAAATTTTTTTTTTTTTTCAGTTTGAAATTTTGAATTTTCAGACACAGTTTTCCTTATTTATCTTATTTCACATTACGTTTGGAAGAATACGAGAACGAAGTCTGATTTACGCGAAAGAATATAAAAATATTCGACAGCAGTTTACTGAACTTTAAGTGGAAACTGTCAAATAATACTATATCTGAATAAATTAAACTTAAAGGAGCAATAAAGCAGGGCGTCATTAAACTGATCTCTTATTTACCTATGAAGAGTATCTTATCATTTAATGAGGAGATTTATTTTCAGCCTCATTGACATTAAATCGAGTGTCTGAGTGTTGAACTCGAGATTTGCACACCACGATTTAACCGGATGTTGCAAGGAATTTTATTGTTCAATGACTTCTTGGAATGGATGGCTAGACAAATGATTATCATTTATTTCTATTTAAATTAACAATTTAAAATGAAAAGGTAAGTGAAGGGAAGGAAGAGCTATAATCCTGTATTATCTTAATGTGCATCAATAATTTGAGAGACATAAGCAGCTTTTAATGGAACGAGTTTATATTTTTGCTGATGATATCTGCTTGCTTCGAACTTCGAAATATATTGATTAAAATTTGGATAAAATATTTAAATAATATTTATTTTTGGAATGTTGTAATGTAAAAGAAGCATATTGAATATTGGAGGAATAGTATATATTTCTAATAACAAAAAATTAGAGATAAAAGATTTTAATTATTTTGAATAATATTTTCATGAAATGCTTTTAATGGAAGTATTTTTTGCTATATTCCTGATGCTTAGTTTCTACATAAATTTCTTTAGGTACTCCAATGAAGGACGGTTGTAAAGTGCGCATTGTAACAGAGGGTCAGGGGCAGCGAATAGCCCAATTAGTGAAAAGCGTGTAAGCTTTCTTAGCTAAAGTGATCCCTCAATCCCAAAACGTCAAGTCTCTTTATGAAATAATTGCGCCACTTTAAAAAAAGGGGTATGTAGTAACAGAGGGGAAAGCACACAGAATAACATAATTTGTAAGAAGTGTGCAAGCTTTCTCGGCTAAAGTTATCCCTCATTCTCAACGCCGAGTTTCTTTATGAAGTTACTTCAAAAGCGTACTTTATGAAGCGCCTCTTCAAAAATAAATAAATAAATAAAAAATGCTAAAACAAATATTACGATTGTAAGTCAGTTCTGGAGATACTTTCATATTTCATACAGCTGATTAAGTTCACAAGCTACTGAAATGTTCTATTTAGCTGTTTCGATACTGTAGTACTCCTTCACAACTGAAATTGTGCTTTGCAATGATTTGATAGAGAAAAAATTCTTTTATAAAAACATAACCATTCAAACATATTATATCACACATTATTGAACACTACTAAGTAAAATGAAATATAAAATTCGAATTAAATCAGTTCGTAATTAATCTTTGTTCGATAGAAACTAAATAGTACTTTTCTTGGTTGAGATGTCTTTTTTAGAACTTTATATATGATTAGTTGTAAGCGTAATAGGGACTGTAAGAAAACAGTTAAAGCTCAGCAACTGTAAAAAGAATCAGGGATAGAAAAATATAGATTATTTATTTTTTATTTTTTCACATTTGAGAAAATTTTGATAAGAGCATAGATTGTGACTTATTAAAATGATAAAATCAAATCTCATATTGCCTAACAGAGAGAGCATTAGGGCATTGTGAACATTAAATAGAGTTATTTCAAACCATTTTTTTTTAAATTTATTTTTGTATTATAATTTTTATATTGCATATTCGCGGTCACTGTTAAATTAGTAAAGTTTATATATCCTTAATATAGTCTCTATGCTTTAAGTAAAGAATTTGATTGATTGCGTTTCATGTTTTTTTATAAATAAAATTGCTTTGCTTTCGAAGGCATATTGTGCTTAAAAATATAAAGTGAAATATATATATATATATANTATATACACATATATATATTTTTTATCCATCATATGATTCATAAAACTTGACCAAAATAATTAGGAAAATTCGATAAAAGTGTTACAGACGTGAAATCAGAGACGGAATCTAGAAGGACAAAGATTGGATCTGAATTACTAGAAAAAAACTAATAAAATTCGTAACATTCAGTAACTAACCTCAAATATAAACTTGCAATTATAATTACTACAATACATTTTGTCGGGTATATATGAAAAAAAACCACTTTCCTCAATTTTTCAGTCTTATCTTTTCGAAGGCTGGACAAACTAACAAATAGGAATTTATTTAAATCATATCTGATACCAAACCGGTTTCGAATCCTAGCGACAGCTGATCGATACAAATTTCGCACCCGGATAGTACTGACCCCAGTACTGAAGTAAAATATCCTCAGTGATCATGGGATAGAATTCCCTCGCCGTCAGGTAAACCGTGAGAGATTTTCGTGGTTTTCTGTTTCATCAAAAAAGTCCTCCATGAAGGCAAACTTCTCCCAATACTTCAACCAGGAGTTCCCTTGTCAGCTGGACTGGGTTAAAAATGACAAAGCTACGAAGATGAACATTGGTTGTCGTAAACTCAAAATTAGATCGGCTGTTCAATGACGGTTTTAAATAAAATTAAAAAAATCGTATTTGAGTGGTGGTGTATTTTTGTGATTAGGGCATTTGCAATGTAAAGTAAAACGATTGATGACGATTTTTTTTTGGAATATTATTATTTTCGACAAATTTTTTGTGACATACATAAAATATTTGTCGAATTTATACATTTAAAAACATTTCTTCGTGAAATTTTTTTTAGCCTATTACTATGAAAATGTTTGGTAATTTTCTTAAAAAAATACTACATTTAATTGCAAAAAATAGATACAAAAACAACGTACCTTTGCGACAAATGAAATCTCCCGGACTAAAAAGAACAGGTCTTAACCTCAAGACCAATTCCCTTAGAAAACCTTGCTCAGTATTCTGGAATATTTCCACTCTTTTCAACGTATCCAGATGAACATGAATGGCGATTTCAGCTTTTAGTTTGTCTGGCAAACATCCCACAGACCTTTCCTCATCTGAAGACTTCTGCGTAAACCAAAGATAATCAAACCACTTGATGACTTTGTTAAATAATTGTCCAGGCACTTTCCTCATTCGCATGTAAGTTTTTACAGAGTCCAACTTAGCTGTAAAGAAGATGGTACATTATCAGTTAAGACAACCAAATAATATTACTGTACAATATTGGTCTCAATATTACACTGAGAATAAAAGTATTATCAGAAAATGGTAGTATTTACAATGTTTCTGACTCTGATAACACCAAAAAGTGCTTTGGTAATGATTTTGGTAAAATTAACAGTTAAAAAACTCTTTATAATATGCTTCAAAATGTGTTAAATGTGGTAAAATTTGATGATTTTATCATGAAACTATAGATCATGTCAAAAACCATTTATTTGGTTAAATTTATGTTTTGTATTTGTATTTTTTTTTAAACAAAATGTGCTATAATAAGAATTATAATTTTGAGAATCGGAAATTGCTGCAAGCTGTTAAGATATGAAGAAAAGGGTTTAACTGTAATATATTTTGGATTCGTTAACCAGAATTGTGTTTCCTTCTTTTAATAAATAGAAATGTCATTACCGTAAAGTACTATAATTTTACCAGAATTTTTATTCTGCGTGAATGTATTACATATTTTNGTAAGTTTTTACAGAGTCCAGCTTAGCTGTAAAGAAGATGGTACATAATCAGTTAAGACAAGCAAATAATATTACAATACAATATAGGCCGCAATATAACACTGAGAATAAAAGTATTATCAGGAAATGGTTGTATTTACACTGTTTCTGACTCTGATAACTCCAAAAAACTTGGTAATTTTTATCGAAGTAATGATTTTTGTAAAATTAACAGTTTAAAATGTGGTAAATTTGATGATTTTATTATGAAACTATAGATCATTGCAATAACCACTTATTTGGCTAAATTAATGTTTCGTAATGTGTTTTTTTACAAAATGTGTTACAATAAGAACTATAATTTTGAGAATCGGAAATTCCTGCAAGCTGTTAAGATATGATAAGAAAAAGTACCAAATAAAGAGTTTAACTGTAATATATTTTGGATTCATTAACCAGAATTGTGTTTCCTTCTTTTAATAAATAGAAATGTCATTACCGTAAAGTACTATTATTTTACCAGAATTTTTATTCTGTGTGCACATATTACATATTTTATAAACGTTTACCCGAAACGTTTATATTAATTGGTAACAAACTAAAGATCGCTCAAAATAATTAAGGTAATTTATAAAATTCTTAAGTAAAAGAATTGTTTTCGAAAAGTCAGGGGACTCAATTGTTTTATACATTAATCCTCTCATTTGTTGATTAGCTTACTCGTTGGATATTGAGATAAGTAAATTTAATGACAGAGAGAGAAAAATCTATATTCATTTTTATATCAACTTGTTTTTTAATAATATCATTGTTATATTTATTGTTATATTTATTTCCATAGTAAGTATATTTATATTTTTGCTATAAATTAATCAGCAGAATTAAATGAGTTACACGAATACAAATTGTATTTATAAGATAACATGCTTAGTTGTGATATAGTAATAATGTCGAAGCACCTCTCCCTTAACTAAAGTTGGATTTGATCCCCTTTATTTCATAGTGGTGTCCAGATTCTTATAAATATATTCGTGAATAAAGGTGAAAGTATCTAAAAAACTTATTTATTTCCAAATAAGGAGGGTGTAATTGCGTAACTATGTTAAGATTTGAGATTCTTTTTTACGACCATTCAATGAAAAAAATAGATTTAATTTCTTTCCAGAAAAAATGAATTTTTATAAAGAGTTTTTTTTTCTTTCTTTTTCTTAACTACTCTTGAAAAATGCTTTTTTTTCTCTTCTACCGAAAACGCTGCATTTTAAAAGTATATAAAATTGATAAATTAGTAATCATTGAATGCAACGGCATATGTCAAGTGTATAAAAATTAAGTGCTATAAAGTTAACCATTGAGGGAAAAAGTTTGTTTTGATAACTACAGCGGCTTTCAAAATCATTCTTTTAATCAACTGTAATTGACTGAATTTGCAAGACTTAAAATTTTGTAATATAAATTTAATATATAAAATGAAATAGCTAAATAATTGATAACATTTCAGTATAATTTTTCACGATTAATAGTTATACAATTGTTGTTGCGAATAATTTAATATGAAATGGCTAAATTTCAAAGACAGACTCAACTTTTTTATGCTCAAACTTTGCAACCATAAGTGCATTATTAAAATACTGTCTAAAAAATCTTGGAAAAAGAAGTTCTTTTCCTACGAATTTCTGTAATGTAGAAAGGTCATGTTATTTCTTTAATAAACAAGCTGATATAAAGATTAGAAGAAAGCAAAACCTAAGCCAAATTCCTTCAAATCGTTGCTTTTTTCCCCTTTTACCCAGTCAAGATGTTCAGACACGTATTCCCAAGAATCTTTTTTAGATGCAATCTCTATCCTATTACGTTTTCCACTGCCTAGACAGAATTCTCTTCCCCCCTTTCTTTGTATAAACGATGGAAAACGATTGAATGTGTTCGAACAGAAACTAAACTTTCTGGAGTGTTCGAAAGATGAATAAATTCAACTCGAAGATTATTATTTTTGCAAGAAAAGTTACTTTCTTGAGAGTCTGTGTTTTTCTGTATGTTCTTTTGTCTTAAAACAAAGATTTTTTTCTGTTCAATATTTGAGCAGTAAATATTATAGAAAAACCAGAGAGAAATCATTTTTGTCTGTTCTAAAAGTAAAAAATTCAGTGAATACTATTTTTGTCATTTCCCTCAAAATGTAGAAAAGCAATTTCTGTAAGA
Organism: Parasteatoda tepidariorum; assembly: GCF_043381705.1. Taxonomy (NCBI): domain Eukaryota; kingdom Metazoa; phylum Arthropoda; class Arachnida; order Araneae; family Theridiidae; genus Parasteatoda; species Parasteatoda tepidariorum. Next base: position 79,057,733 of record NC_092205.1, on the reverse strand, counting down.
CTCAGTGAGCGATGATTTTTTTCGTCTCATTTTAATCATTTGCATTTTGAATTTTTGCAAGTCAAATGATATAAGTTTTGAAACTTATAATTCAATATTATTTTTGTAACTTTTTAGAAGATGTAATACGTTATAAATGACGTTCCAATGATATGCAGCAAAATAAGAAAATTTTTTCTGCTGACCAGTGGCTAGCTGTAGCTTTTTGAACAGTGACCAAGTTTTTAAATATGTAGCTACTTGTTCGAAAATTGAAAATTTTAAACGAACTAAAAAAACTGTTGATATTAATAAAGTAGGGCATTATTTTTGAAGCATTTTTCAAAATATTGTAAACATTTTAAGGTTTATTTTTCCAGTAATTATCGTGAAATGTTCCATTCATATCGATTTAAAAAACAATGAATGCCCATGGGGCATATTTTCAACTAAAAAAGTGACAATAGGGGGGAGACTAGATGAAAATTTTAAATTGCCATTTGTGTATTTACTCACTCCATGATTGCTGGAACCCGTTAATTTTGCCCTATATCCTATGCATATATAATTTTCTGATCCATTTTTCCGAATAAAAAAAAAATTATTATAAATAATACAGAATTTGGAAATTAAGACGTTTTCATTTTATTGGTGGGCACTTGGGGTTTGCCCCATTGGCCACAGAAACGCCAGAACTGCTACTCTCTTCTCGTTACCCAATGGGCACTTGCGGCGAAGCCACGGCGGTGGAGCAGCGTCGCCCACGTCACACAACCACATACCCGTTTATAGGGCGGGTCGCATTCACACATTCACACACAAAGAGGAAAGGACATAGAACACAGAGAGAGAAAGAAACATCCATGCCCTGAGTAGGATTCGAACCCGCTGCCAATGGCTCCGCAGTCAGACACGCTAACCACTTGGCCACCTGGTCGGCGACGAAGAAATAAAAGATAAGTATTTTTACTAGTTGACTAGATTTATAACAATTAAAATAGGAAATACTTTCATCGCTTTTTATTTTTAAAAATTCCACTATAAAATTACGTCGGAAAGCATGTAATCGCTCTCTCTCTCTTTCTTTTGCAACTTTTGATTGATATCTATTTGAACGCGAGTTCATAAAATAAAAAAAAGAAAGATCTGGTAAGGTAAAAATAATTTTTCATTAACTGTAGATAAATAGTCAATATTTAAAGCAAAAAAAACTGAGAAAGTCAATATGCATTTAAATTTTCAACAACATTCGATCAAATAATATTTTGAAAACGAAATTTGCGTTAAGGTTAGAAACGAAAATGACTCTAGTAGCATGCCAAATTATAAGTCCTTAGTTGAATTTTAGCGGGCTACAGATTAACCAAACACGGTATTTTCCCCACAAGTTTGGCAGTTAAGTATTCTCGAACTATTTGTAATTATTTTCAAATTAGATTTTTTTTTATTTCCGTCGTACACGCTGCACTTTTTTCAATATACCTTTGTAATTTCAAGTTTCCAAAAGCAATAAATTTTGAGCATCAAAAAAAAAAATGCAACGTAACTGAAAATAATTGAGAAAAATTTACAAACATATAGTTAATAAACAAATATGCCCGTTTCATCATACCAAATTTCAACTCAGTTCTTGTGATCTGTAATTATAGTGGCATATATGAGATTTTTCATTACAAGTTAAGCAGCGAATAAATCTCAAACCAATTATTAAATTTTAAAATTTTTATTCTATTGTACATACACTGTACTGCGCCTGTATTCTATTGTACATTTTTCTAGACACACCTCCGAAGTTTCCAAGTTTAAAAATTTCTGCACAGAAAATAAAATGTAATGTTGAGTTGAACTCCCAAAACAACGACGACGACAGCGGTCTTTACGATTTTTTAATATAGAGTGATAAATATTTTACAATGTAAATATCTTATTTAGTATATTAAATATTATTGCTTATCAAAGATTAAAAAGAAATTTTGACTCAATCTACAAAATTTTGTAATATTATGAATTATTTTCTAATCTTTAAGAAAAATCTTTCCTCTTCTATACGAAATCACTTTCCTTCTATTAAACTACTGAATAAAAATTCAGAATTTTATATTTAGATATGAAAAGAATTTAATATCACGACCACTCTTTTGACACTTGAAGTTCTTTAAGTTATTTTCATAAGAGAAAGAATTCGCAATGAATAATTCAAACTCCATAACTATTAAAATTTCATTCATATACTCCCGATTTCTTTTAAATGAAACGAATAAAAGAATCTACTAATGCAGTAACTACATTTACTGAATGATTTCCATTTTTAACTTTACAAAATGAAAAAAGATGCTTAAACAAACCGAATATATTATTAAAATAATTGAGTTATTTGAAAAATTGCCCCAACCCATTCAACGTTTACTCATAATCAGAAATTCTAAAAATAAAAATAGAATTATTTATATTTGATTTTGGTGTAAAACTGATTAATTCATTTGACTTCTGCAGAAAACATTATAATATTATAAATATTAGTAACCCTTTGACGAAGAATTTTTTTAAAACATATTTTCCATACTCTTACATCATTTTGTATTAATTTAGGTCAAAGTGAGATAGAAATATTATATTTAGCACTTTAATAATTTATAGTTATGAAATATCGCATGGAACACTGGTATCTTTTTTTGAGTTAAAGGTAAAATCTTCCCTACAGGGCACACTTCCAGGCAATAATTTTTCAAATTTTCCCTTATTCGCAGTTCTTTAGTTATAAGAAAAAAATTTATTCATCTTTAATTTTTTTAAAATTTCCAAAAATTGACTTTCGATAAATGTTTTGAATGCAAGTTGCATGAAAAAATTAAAACTACTGTTTTTGGATTTTATATTTGTGTGCAAATTGTATAATTCTGATTATGTAACTGTAGCTCTGATGATCTAACTGTTCTGTAAATAATTCTGATATTGTAACAGATTTTTTAGTAATTATTAAACTGTTTTTTCATAAGTAAAAAATAACAAAATATATTTTTGTTTGTAATTAGAGTGTCAGAAAAATATACATAAAAGGGACATCAGTATCCCATCTGCCTTTCAGGGATATTAGCGATACAAATAAATAAATAAAAAATCTTTCACACATCAAATACATAGAGATAAATATTTATTAAATTGCAAAATCTTTTTAAATGCAAAGTAAAAAATGTTTGCTTCAATCATTAGGCATCTCATTTCAGTGAAATACGTATTTCAATGAAATATATATTTCCTTTATTGATTTCTGTAAAGTTAAGATTTTAACGGAAACTATTATGACATTCATGGAAAATAAATTTGAAAAGTTCATTTAAGATAGAATACGCATGTTTAGCATTTATACATTTCAAATATGTTTTTCAGCTTAGGCCACCACTTACTTGCAGTTGTAACAAAATAATTTAGACAAAAATAAATGGTCTTAGCATAACTAGTTGCTATGCCGATTGGTATGCATAATTAAGTCGAGTAGTAAGCATAATTACCTGCATAAAAAACTAAGTAATCTGAGCCAGCTGGTATGGAGTTTAAAAAGTATTCCAAATCAAATCTGCCATTTTAAGAAAGAAAGTTTATAGAAAATTTTCTATTATAGTTCATGCCCATATATATGGAATTCTACTTTATCTGGAAAGCTTAAGAATTGGAATTTTTGAAAATGTATGGTAGCGATTTCTTTAAAACATAAATTTATTAACTGTTAAAATATTTTAGCTCATTTTCAAGTTATTTTCACTATTTATTTTTCTTCAAGCAGTGATTCTAATATACCTTTGTTTTTTTATTGAAGTTTTTTGCATAGTACGCCATTTTTTAAAGTAAATAATATAATTTTAAGTACTAAAAATTTTAAATTAGATAATAAAAACGAAGGGTAAGATTCGATGTTCCTCTCTTACGCTTTGTTCCCATTTTGCAGTTTTTTTTATCGATAATTCTAATAGATTTTCTGAAGAACTATCTTAGTTCCCTCTTCCCATTATTAATTTTTACAAGTGTCGATAGTTATATTTTTTAATGCGATATTTTTTTCTCTAGGAAATAAGGTTATATTAAAATCGCGAGATTTTCTGTGCTCAAATAACCAGAATTTATACATATCCAAAAATTTGCCCATTTGCCGCTATTTCCGGATAGTTGAAATTTTACTGCAAATTTTTTTTAACAGAACATATGCTTTAATTGTTAAGAAACTCAATTCAAAAACTTTATTTAAACTGTTTAATTTGTTTTTTAGTCGATCTAAACTAAATAAAAGATTATTTCATCAATTTTCTTTAAATTATTTTCAATTATTAGAAAGTTGAAGCTCCTTTCTGTTGCCGGGAGTTGTAGTTTCTTTTTCTCTAACAGAATCAAGTCTTCCGGATAAGTTATGAAGTGGTCTCTGACATAAATAGAAATTTAAAGGGATTATTTTTGATGAACAAACAAAAACTGAACAATCCATTCCTGCTGGTTTGAACTTGAAAGTATTCAAAATAAAATTTGCCATTTTAAGCTTCTAGCTAAAATTTCTGTATTCTCCTTTTTCATCCACGCTCATTTCTTAATTGCTAAAAAAATTAAATCAAAAACTTTATCATAATATAACTATAAATTATATCTGTTTATTTTGTCTTTGCACCGAGCTAAATTAAATAAAAATTATTTTATTTATTTTTTAAATTTATTTTCATTTGCTAATTTGATATTAAGTCCAAGCTCAATTTTAAAATTCAGCAGTTTTCTCTCCTTAAAATAAAAAATAAATTAATTAATTAAGTAGCTGATGAAAAATAAGGGGTGCTTTCTTGCTCGTTCAACAAAGCTCTGAATATATTGATGAAACAACCATTAGAAAGGTGGAGCTCTTTTCTTTTGCCAAAGGTAAAGTTTCTTTTTCGCTAACAGTAACTAGTCAGTAACTAGTATGAAAGTAACTAGTTATGAAACGGTCTGTGGCATAAAACGGATTTAATTGGAATTATTTTCGTTGAAAAAGGCAAAAAATAAATGACCCACACCAGATGGTTTGAGTTTTAAAGTATTTCAAATCAAATCCGGCATTTTAATTTTTTTGCGGTATCATCTAGCCAGAACTACCAAATTCTCTTTTTTTGCTAAACACATTTCATAATTGCTGAAAGCAACTCAAAAACTAAATTTAATTGCTTAATACATTTTTTGTGTCGAATTAAATTAAATAAAAGATAATTTTATACGCTTTAAAAATGTATTTTTGTCAGAAAATTTAATATTAACTTCAAACGCAATTCAAAAATTTAGTAGTTTTCCTTCTTTCGAAAAAATCAATAATAAATTAAGCAACATATCAATGGCAATGGGAGAGTTTTCTGCTCGGTCAATAAAGTTCTTATTGTATATTGATAGAAGTTAAAGTTCTTATTATACATTGATAGAATAACCATTAGAAAGATGAAGCGCTTTCCTCTGCTTATCAGGCGCTCTGTGTCCTAAAATGAAAGTAATCGGGGTTATTTTTGTTGAAAAACAAAAACTAAAGAACCAATGCCAGCTGGATTGAATTTAAAAATATCCCCAATCAAATCTGCTATTTTAAACTTTTTGAAACTATTTTCTAGTTAGAAGTTTTTTTTAATTCCTTTTTTTTACCCAAACACATTTGCTAATTATTAAAAAAGATCAGAAACTATATCTACACTATTTAATTTGTTTCTACATCGAACTAAATTAAATAAAAGATTATTTTACTTATTTTTTTTAAATTTGTTTTTTATCTGCAAATTTAATATTGAGTCCAAACTTAATTTAAAAATCAAGCAGTTTTCTTTCCTTAAAATAAAAAGAAGGAAAAAACTAAGTAGTATATCAAAAGCAAGGGTTGCTTTTTCTGCTCGTCCAATAAAGATCTTAATATATTGATTGAACAACCATTAGAAAGGTGAAGTTCCTTTTCTTTTGCCGAAGTTGTAGTTTCTTTACTCTCAAACAGAGCAAGTCTTTCGGATCAGTTATCAAGCGGCCTGTGACATAAAACGAAAATAATTGGGATGCTGAACGATTTTCGATAACTATTTCAACGCATGAGAAAAGTTTCTTTATTCCTTCGTCTTTATTGGCGTTTTTTTTCTACCTTAGCTGAGTATTTTTTTCTCCCTTTTTTTCAAAATGCCTTTCTCAGAAAAGAACAAATATTGAACCTTCCTTTAAAAAAATGTTTGTTTTTATCAAGCGATATATTATTTACCACACTAATGAAGAAACTTAGTTTTTATCAAGATTTGCTTAAAAAGATTGCATAGAACGTTCCATTTGATAAGTAGATTTTTTAAGGTATTTAGATACTGTGATTGGCGTAAAAAACCGTAGTGACACAGTGAAAAATTTCTTAAAAATAAAAATGATGCCAATAATTTTGAAATTAGTAATTCATTTCCAGCCGTACAATGGAAGACTTTAAAGTTATTTTTTTTAAATATAAAAATAAATATTTTTTTTCTAAATTGTTGATCAATGACTTTATTTTGTTTTGCTCCTACGCCATTTTATATTATAAAGAGAACATGAAACTATGTTTTCGTTAAAGGTATGGGTAGTAAACAATTTTTAATCACATTATGCAAAAGAATTATTACATCAATTAGTTTTTCTTTTTTTAAAATTCCCTCACCCGTATACTATCCTTAATGAACAACGGAGTTTTGAAAATAAAGCGCTTATTAATATAAGAAAATGATGAAAGAAACTTGTATTTTCTTTTGAGTTTTAAAGTTACAAACTGAAAATGGACCATTTTTAATTGTTTAATTCTATAACCGTTCTGCACTTTCTTAAAGGTAAATGATGGATTTTATTAAACTATTTTTCTTTTCCTTCGTTCAATTTTTAGGTCGATATGACCACTTTGTATCAAGATTTTGAACATTTTTTTTTACATTGGCACTGCGTAGATTTATTTTTGAATTTCATATTATTCTATTGCTTTATATGTATTTTTTCTATTGAAAACATAAAGGTTTGATTTATATATCTTAGAAATATGAATATATTTTAATATCCTATATTCTGTATTTGATACAGCTGACAAACATTTCGTTTCAGGAATTTTTCATTTAAATTCAGTTTGAAAAAAAAAGCTATGCAAATTTTTGAAAAACATTTTTCGTTTGAATTCAAAGCCAATAATTTTAGCCAATAATATAAATTTAAGGTTCAATACAAAATGTAACTAATACTTGTAACTATAATATACCTGGTGTTAAAAAGTAAGTTGGGGTGAAAGCATTTTATTATACTATAAAAGCAGGTTTGGAATAGGAAAAGCTGAACTTTGTCAGTTTTATTCTAAGGATTACATTACTCAACAATAATAGAGGAGCCATTTACAGCATTTTGACACATTTTATTAAAAAATTTCTCCTGAAATACCTCGAGAATTACTTTATAACTTTAGAGGATGTGTTTTCTCACACTTATCTCGCTTGAGGCTTTAGGGACCGCCAGTGATTTGCGGATTCAAAGGAGTGTTTCTGAATACCCTATGCTGAAATTATGGGATATAAGTTTGCAACTTATGGTAACTATGCATACTTTAGTTAGTTACCATATACAAAGACTCCATAAAATTTCATAAACATAGTTTAATATTTAACCAAGCATGATTGGGAACTAATCACTGAGAGTTCCACGTTCGACTGACTACCTGACCGGAATTTCTTCTAATGCACCCCAGAGCCCAAGGTCAAGAAAACTGAGATGGCCACAGTAGGCTTTGGCTGTCGAGCCACTGAGTTTAGTTTTTTTTTTTAGTTTCGTTTAATATTTATGAGTGTGTGGATCTATGCATATTTTTTTTTCTTTTCTAAAAAGTTATCTCGTTTTTTTGCTGTAATTGCAAAAATATTCAGTAAAACTATATAAAATTTTTAGAGATATGTTTTATTAGTGACAAAAATATCATTTTAAAATTTCAAAAAAATGATTAAAATTGAGCAAGATTTGAGAAATTAAAGTAGTCCTCCCATACAGGGAATGCCTGGGGGTAATTCAAATTTATTTATGCTCTTGATTTTAGAATTTTCATTCTTCTTTCTAGTTAATAGTAAATCATTAGATAAAATTTGAACTTTTGTACGCAGCTCAACTAAATATTCTTTTTTTGTATTTCGAAACATGCAAGAACAAATACTACAGGAACAAAGGTCAATATTAAATAAACAGTTTAGACACAAAATTATACACAAAAAATTTAAAATCTATTCCTATCTTAACAATTCCGGATCAAATTACTGTAAAAACATCGGCACTCGGGAGCACTTCCTTTACGGAGCAAAAATGTTTTGTATATTTCGTAACTTCTACAGTAATATCACTGTAAAATAACACAATCACTGTAATTAAATAAATATTAATGCACAAATTGCGGTTTACAATTTTATGGTAAAAGTGAATTTTACGGTAAAATGGATTTTGCAGATGCTGCACTCAGAGTGCCAGTACATTTTACCGTAATTTGATCCAGAATTTTTTACACCGTAATATGTTTTAGAATATATTTTAGCCAAATAATATTATTAGAATCAAAATTATTCATCCGATACTTATTTCGATGCACGAAAACCTCTAAACAGGAAAAATACAATTCATTTAACACCTGACTGATTTTAAAAAAATTGTATTTAATTAAAAGCGAATTTTAAAGTTCGGACTTAGCTATCTTGTTTATTAAGTATGCTAGGCAAGTTTAGAAATGTACAATATTTTATTTTATCGAATTAACAATCTATAATATTGTGTTAGACAATTGTTATATAATCAAGGAAAGTGATTTAGTTTATCAAAATACATTTCGTATGTCATGTATTAAAATTTTGCATAAAGTTATCCTTTTTTAAAAGTAAACTCTAAAGGGCATGAAATTATTATTTGAAAAAAATTAAGTCGTTTAGGTAAATATTACTGTTTTTCTGTTTTGGAAAATAACATTTATATTAAATTCTATTCTATTTTAATAGTGTGTTAATTGCATTGAAAAATATTTACAGCTTTTAATTTGAGAATCAAATAAATATTTATAATCCCAAAAATAATACAATCTTATAAATATTTGAAAGATTAAAGAAATAGTTTCAAAGATTATTATAAAAATTTCTTTCCTGAATTAATGACACGGATGAAAACTTAGTAAGTAGACAAAAAATACATTATATACATATTCAAATATTTAATTACATGCAACGTAATTTTTTAAAATTTGCTTAGTTAAAATTTATGCAATTAATTACTTGAAATAATTTATCTCATTAATAATATAACTTTAAAAAGTATTTTACTGTAAATTAAAATTTAATTTAGGAAAATAAAAGTGACGGTGAAGATTGAAAGAATATTTTAATTGTTTATCTCGGGCTTAACATGCATTTTTTTAGCAGTTTAAACAATGGATTATGTAAAAAAATTATATTGCTTACTTCTGAGAATACATTATTATAAATCCTTTGTGAAGTAATAAATGAATCAATTTTTTTCTTCTACTTTACATTTTTTTAAATTATTGAATCTTTTTTAATGTTTGAGAATGGTTGTTAGCGTGAGTCATTTCGAATTGAAAAGTGTGAAAAGTATTCATGGTTTCCATTATGCTAATGCCATTACCAAAATAATGGACTTCTTATGTAAATATTTAAATTGATTCACGTAGTACGTTTTTGTTTTTCATTTCTACTTGAAAGAAGCTTTTTTTTGACGCTTACGCTATTTCTAGATTATGTCCATTTTTAACCATGCTATTGTACATTTGAATGATTGTATATTCAATTTATTCATTTGTTATTATTCATTTGATAGGCTAATTTAAGGGATATTATATATATAAAGAGAGACTATGTTTCTGGTTATCGGTATATTAGCCAAATATGTATAGTTCATGGAAAATAAGTAGCACACTTTAAAAGGTAAATAGTTTTTGATTTTGAAAATAAACCTTGATGAATAAGAGAAAATATTGTTGTCCACCTTAATCATAATCTTTTTTAATATACATATATATTTTTATGAATTACTAAATATTTAATCAATTGCTTTAAATAAGCAATATCTACAGCTGTTTTAATTTAAAAATGCTCGTTTGATGAACTTTTAGATTAGTAACGTGTGCTATTAGTTCTAGCAAGATGTGTTTCGTGTTATGGCTTTCCATTTTCAAAAGATAAAGAAAAAGTAAGGAAGAGAGAGAGAGAGAGAGTCATAAAAATTAACTAAAAAGCTAAATTTTTTTATTTTATTGCAGCGTCTGTAAATCTAATTTCTGTATAAAATAGACTAAAACCCCCTTCTTATTTTTTAATTTAGATATCTTGATAATTTCAGTTTTTCAAATATTGGACAAAAATGTTTTTGTCAAAGATTTATAAACTCTTATGCAGCTTAGTTTAGGGGAATAACTATTAAATTGCTATAAAATTGCGACCAGTTTGAAGAGGTTCTTAACTGATTAAATGTTATTTGATATTTAGCCTTCTTAGTTAAGAAAATCATTTTTAGTTGGGAGTAAAATTAAACAGAACGTACAAAATAACTTATCAATATAAATTCCTAATGATGTTACATTATTCTACAAGTGTAAAGTATATTATATATGTTACATATTATGTGTGTAATGTAATATATGCATAATATATTATATAACATGACATTTTATTTTATAATAATTTAAATTTGAAAATGAATTAGCATTTGCGATGCATCTATGTAAATTTGATTGGGGGATCAATAATGCAAACTAATATTAGTGCCGCCATATATTATAGGAAGTATAATACTTTAGTGGGGCCATTAACCCCTTCCTTCTCGCTCCCGTGAAAATGACGGAGTGAGTTTTCGCCCTCTATTTCTCGCTCCCGTGATATTTCAAGGCTGCAGTATTCAGTAATAACGCGCCAATGAGAATAAAACTAATTGTTTTCTTTTGCCCGGAAAACATTTTACTTCTCATTTTGCACCCTAGATGGCAGTACCAGGATATTTTTAAGGTAATTGTAGATAGTTAGTTTATTTTAAACTAGGTGTCAGCACCAATCAAATACATGTATTTGTGATATATGAAAAAAATAGGCTCTTTTTTTGACCGTTTTATTGAAAATTAACCGATCGTTAAGGGGTTAAATAAAAATCGCTGATTGCACTAAAGGATTTATTTTACATAAAAGTAGGTTAAAAAAATAATTTTAATATATTCTGCAAAATAATCAACAGTATGCTATCGTTAATCTTTTGTTTATGTCTTTATGAATTATTATTTTATTACCAATTAAATACCAAATAGGAAAAACTAATAAATTTGCAGAAAAAAATTCTTATTCTCATTAGTTTCAAAGTAGCAATCTTTTTCAGGGATATATAGTTAAAAATTTAAAATATATAATGATAACTAAAACAAAGGATTAAAGCATTATACCAAAAATAGCAATTTCCGATGTGATTATTTGTAGAAAGAAATGCACTAAACACATGGGCTCTTTATGATCATTTTTTCCTCGAAACTAATATTCTTTTACAAAAGAAATGCCATATTTAATATGCTAATTCGGTAGTATCCTTGAACCACCTGCATCTAAAAGTTAAGATAAAAGCACTTAAGTAATTAATTTCATTAACAGCGGTTGTCAGAGGGTGCAGGAATATAAGTGGCCGTCTTTAAGCGTTTTCATTTAACAAGAAAAAAGAGCACCATACGAAGAGAGAGTAGAGCTTATCTTTCTAAAAATTGTCTTAGTTAAAAATTACTCACATGAATAAAATATTCTTTAATTGCAAGCTTTAAAAGTTAATTGTCTCACTCATTTTTCCTTTTATATGTATAATATCATCATCGCTCCCGTATTTTATTCCTGGAAAGAGTTAATAGAAAGCGAGTTTAAATACGTCAGTTCCGAAATGTGTTTTTTTATATTTTTGTCCTTGTTTATTTGAGATTGTCTTGGGAAAACTCTGGAAATCGGTGATATTAGTATAAAAAAATCGTTTAGGTTAAGTAAATTGAACTACCGGTGAATTTAATGTGTTTACGGATTTTTCCTTTTTTGAATTCAGGGTAACTTTTTAATGAAGTATCATAGCGAATTAGCCTTCTCCTTTAAAGGAAAAGTATGGTCAAAATTACCGGAATAAGGTAAAATTTACCATGCTTCAGGCATTATGGGAGCACCGATTATCTAGGTAATTCTTACCGAACTCTTTGATTGGTAAAATTTACAATAAAATATGGTATCATAATATGTAATAAAATTTGATAAATGTGGTAAAATTTGGTAATTTGATTATGATACCTTCAAAGCATGTCATAAAATCCACTTGGTTAAATTTATTTTTCTGTTTTGTATTTTTTACTAAATGTGTAGTAATAAGAGTTAGAGTTCTGAAAACCAGAATTTCGGGCAATCCATTACCATATGAAAGGAGAAAATTAAAAAATAAACGATTTAAACATCGCATATTTTGATTTTTATTACAAGAATTATGTTTTTTTTTAAATTATATTTTTTTATCAGAAATTTCATTTCAGTAAGCTAATTTTACCAGAATTATTTTCTCCGTACGTGATGGCTTTTTTTTGGAATTAAAATACCCTGTTGGAATGACTGGAGTTTAATTCTCAGTAGTGGCTTGGAACTCATCCCTAGTAGCAGTACTTTATTTAAATCGCACTAGAGCTGCGCTGCACGATGGGCGATTGGCGACTTCCTGGAAAACATACTGGGGCAGGGTCTGGAGCCAGGTGCCGGGGATAGCTCCTCCTCATATGTAACCCAAAAAACCTGTGTGCGAAGTTGAGCACTTAACGGTAGAATAGTTTAACGTAAACCAATACAGCACACTCTCGGTTCCTTCACAGTCTGATAAAAGGGGCGACATATCCACTCACTGACAGCTGCTAGAGATACTTGACTTCAGTGATCATGTGGGAACCATGCCTTAAGACTATTGAAGAATACCAGCTTATCGGGGATCCAAAAGCAGTATGTACGTGATGCAACAATGACATTATAACAATGATATCGTTAACCATAAAATCACGAAGCCTTAACTTCCTCTCTGGTTCTCAGTGAGCTGTCATGAGAGTACTACCAAATTTGTAACGTTTCAAGGACAATTTTTGTCTTTAAACTGTGAAGCTCTGTTTTCTTTTCTGAAACTAATTTTTTTCTGCTGAATTTGTTTTCTGATTTTCAAATTATGATTGTGTTTGAATATATATGTACATTTCTATCTTACAATCAAAAGAGAAGTGTTTAGTTCCCCCTTCCCTGACATTTCTAGTTTCTGTGTTCACTCGTTTTCAAATTATGCGTAGAAAACAGGATGTACAGAGGTCATAGTATTTGTTACAGATAAAATATAAAACGCAGATCTAATGCCCAAAAAAGGACAGGATGCCTGACTTTTTGGGGCAAAAGAAAAACGTATCCAAATTTTTCTATATCTCTGTTAGTCATTGTATATAACGCGCCACAGAATGTCATTGCTATTTGAGAAACTATTATTAAACAAATAAATAAAATTTCGTATAAAAAACGTATGCAATTAATTTAAGTTTTAAGTAATAAAAGGGCATGTCTAAAAGCTGTATTAAGTTTATGATACCGGTAAAGTATAAAATAGAGGCCTTCAATATAAACGCACTGTGTACAACACCTAGCTTTGAACAGTCTATAATTTATGCTTTATCGTTAGTCTTCTGACAAACCAACAAAGTCTGCAAATACAAACAAAGTGTGAAACGTGATATCTTCTCATATTCTACCATCCAATATTTGGCATTCTATTTATATTTCCGAAGTATTGTACAGAATGTCCAAATTTTATATTTTGACGCCAACATATTGATCAAACAAGACGCATTCTTAAACTAATCTTCAGTAATATGGACGTAGCATTAGAAATCAGAATATTAATCGCCCCCCCCTCGTGATTAACATTGCTGGATTTCTAATAATCACATAAAAAATCGATTGGAATTGAATTATCGAACATTTCTCTGCGATTCCTTATTGTTATTCGATATTCTAAAGAATGCGAATCGTGTAGTAAATGGTTGTAGAAACATTTCTAATATATTAAAATTTAGAATTGATCTTTTATTGAACCTCATCTTATTCATCTTTATTGATAGTATTTAAATTTTGCTTCACTACTTTATAGTTTTATTTGCACGTAGTCCGTTGAAGAAATTATTTTATAGTTAACATGGTAATAGGTAACATATGAAGCAAATCTTTTTGTAACTGTTTTTTTTTTAGGCTCCTTTGTTTTGTATCTTTCTTCGATTGGTCAGTTTTCGTGTGTCCTCTTGTCTTAGATTTCATTTCATTTTTTGCTTTAAAATTCCATGTCGGTAGAAGGAAATAGATGTACGTATCGTATCCTTGACACCTCCTGCAGTATCTTAGAGTTGCAGAGGAACTGTAGATGGGAATAGTGGCATAGATCCAACTTATCAATTTGTACTTTTTATGTTGATTCGTTTCTTTATAAATCATATCCTTGACACCTCCTGCCGTATCTTAGAATTAAAAAGGAACTGTAGATGGGAATAGTTGCATAGATCCAACTTATCAGTTTGTACTTTTTATGCTAATTCGTTTCTTTATAAATCATATCCTTGACACCTCCTGCCGTATCTTAGAATTAAAAAGGAACAGTAGATGGGAATAGTTGCATAGATCCAACTTATCAGTTTGTACTTCTTACGCTGATTCGTTTCTTTATAAATCATATCCTTAACACCTCCTGAAATATCTTAGAATTAAAAAGGAACTGTTGATGGAAATAGCTGCCTGTATCCAACTTTTCAATTTGTACTTTTTACGATGCTTTCGTATATTTATAAATCATATCCTTAACATCTCATACAGTTTCTTAGTATAGTAAGAAAGTATGGTAAAAACTACCATAATATGGTTGTTTTTCAACATGCTGCTCGCTTTATGGAAGCATAAAAAAACTCGGTGATTTTTACCGAAGAGCTTTGGTAATGATTTTGGCTAAATTAATCGTAAAATATGATGTTAAATATGGGATAAAATTTAGTAAATAGGACAAAGTTTGGTCCTTTTATCGTGATTTCTTAGAGCATGACATAAAAATACTTGATTTGGTTAAACTTATTTTACAGTTTCGTATTCTTTTACTAAATGTGTGATAATAAAAAGTATAATTTTGAATAAAAGAATTTCCTGTAAACATTTACTATATGAGCGGTTCATAAACACGATGTATTTCGGTTTTATTACCAGAATTAAAGTTTTCGTAAGAGAAATGTCATTACCATAAAGTATAGTAATTTTACCGAATTTTTTTCTCCGTATTACTTGTGAGTTAGCTCAGAGAATTAGAAACACCAACAACATAAGCCAAATTGAATTTTTTCCCAATTATAATTATGAATCTTCATGGTTCTATTACATGTTTGTTTGAAAAATGTTATAAAAGGCTTATTACACATTATTTTCTACTGGTGCTTCGTACTTTTATAAACCACTATTCATTTTTTTTGTTATTTGTCTGGGTTTCGTATAGCATTTGGTTTCTCATTAGTTACGGTCGGTTTGTTTATTATGATATTGGGTTTCTCTGTGTAGTTTTTGCTTTTTATTGGGGGTTTGTATTCGTAACATAATATTAAGAATATCTTTTTCCTATAGCGAATTATTAATACTTTGCTATAGGAATATTATTTAATAATAGAATATTAATTAACAAAGCAATATTATTTAACGCAAACAGTATAATAGCATTTGAAAATATTTTTGCGCTTTTAAATTTTCAATCAATGTCTTTTTACTTCTTCTAAATCCTTTATTCATTTTATTTATTATTATAGTATCCGATAAAAAATTTAGAGATGTTTCAGAGTTAGTGTAATTTTAGGTTGTGCATAAAGAAATAAAAGCATTTAACCTATTTATTTTAGAAACGTATCTAATCTTCCCAATACCGAATTGTATCAATACCATGGTGTAGTGAGAAAAAAAATTCATTTGCATATATAAGTTTAAATGTCAGTTCCACATATTTATTACGAAAAAAAGAAAAGAGATTTTATTTAAAAAGAAGAAACAAAACATATAAAAAATTCCATCTTTTAAATTTGTATTCATGAGGTTTGTATTCCCTATATGATGAACGCGCAGCATTAAAATTAAGAGAGGGTTGTGGAATTGTGTTTGGCGACTTGGCAGTATCTGAGCTCATAAATACGTTACGGGTTTATTTTGTCTCGTTCATTTTGATAAAACAAAGGGAAAACAGATTTTCCAAGATACCTTTTTGCTACAGCAGCAAAATGCAAATCCGGTGTGCTCCATCGATGATGCCGTGTCAGTTCATTCGTATATGAAATTATTAGTGATAGCTTCAGCTCGGCGGATGTACACTTAGTTTTGGAATGTCATTATTTCTAAATTGAATTTTTTACTAACCGAATATACCATGAAAAATTGAATTCGTAGTATATATATTCAGTTTTTAATCAAAAAAAATATTGATAAGATTCGTGGCATTTCATTTTGTTTAGAATAAGTCAAAGTTTTTTTAATGCATAAGTGATTGTTTCTATGTTTAAAAACTGATGATGTCACAGTTCAGGAGTTTTACAGTTGAATCGGCCGACGAAAATTGTTTCATTTCAGACGGTGGGAGAAAGGAATTAATTTTGTAGTCATGTTTAAGGTGGTGATTTTATATTTAGTAATTTTTTTTGGCGTATGCCTGTTTAGGCAGTGGGGGTGCGATTGTTCCTGTTATTCAGTGGCGCCATCTATGGCCAGGAATTCGACTTCTGCCACACCATTCAGACAACCACAACCCGTTTATAGGGCGGGTCACATTCACACAGAAAGGACATAGAACACACAGAGAGAAACAGAAAGTTCCATGCCTTTGCTTGGGATTCGAACCCAGGACCTTTCTGATGCAAGGACAGTTCCCTGCCCTCTACACAGGCCGGTCGGCATATTTAGTAATGCAAAACCAATTTGACCTAAAACTGATTTTAATGCATAATTTAAATGACAATAATACAAAGCAAAATTTAATATAATTAAAAGATTCCTTTATCCTTTTGTTAAGTTGTTTCTGCTTTTAAGTTTTGTACTTTTTTCTTATCGAGGAGAGAAAATGGAAAAACATATGTGGAATATGTGTTTTTAGTGATAGTGTATTATTAAGCACTGAAAAGTCTTAGTTATAATCTGATGAATAAAGATAATAACAAGGCAAGAATGTGTTTTTAATTGCCTGGTTTACAATGGCTTGGTATTTCTTACACTTAGGCTTTAGAATATTAAGAGCCATTGCCCGGTATTTTCTACACTAATGTTTCACCTAAGATATCCTAGCAGAGAATAATTAAAATAACTATTATTGATGAATTAATCATTATCATCATTAAATATCAAATGAGCCGGTTAAAGTAAAATTTCCGTTTTACAAAAAATTGATTTGCTGAATAAAGAAAATATCATTTTTCTTTGATTGACAACATGGCAAAATTTTCTTAAAAGAAAGGTATTTGCACTTAAGAGTCAATGAGGGTTCTCTAGAGAGGGCAAACCAGCCGAATTTTTATCATTTATAACCATGTCAATATTTCAAAAGTAAATCGACTGTATTCGATATCGCACATTTCGTGAAATGTCTGTAATTCTTTACAATTCATATCTGTTTCTTTTTTTCTAAAAATTGACATTTTCAGTAATATCTTCAAATACAAAGTAAAAAAAAAAAGATATTAATTATTTCTTAACCAAACTAAGAAACTATATAAAAGAAATTCAGTTTGATTAGCGAGTATCTTCCTCCTTATAAGATATTTAGACAACTTTATTCTCTAAGTTTAGTTTTAAACATCGCAAGCAACACTAAACAGCTTAGCTATCTTCGATTTTAGAGTTATTGCGTTTTAAAGTTTATCCTATTCTAGAATATTTATTCAATAGTTATCAGCACTACTTTTTTCCGCAAACCTTTTCTTTTAAAAACTGGAAAATTCTTGAGTAAATTCTACACATCAATCTTAACTGTGTCTGTAATGCGTATTTTATTATCCTCAATTTAAGATATGGTGATAAGAGGACTCCCCAGTTTAAATTCAGCCCAAGGCTTAAAAGCAATGTGTCGCTCACTTCAGATAGGAATTTCGCCTAAAGGGTATTTATATTGATGTAGATAGCTCAGTATTGATTTCTTCTACCCAGTTGGTATGTTTTTCAAGAAGCTGATTTGCCTTTTTAGTGAATATATGTCAGTCTGGTATGTGGTTTCACGCAATTTTCTTTTCATGGGAACTGGACAGAAATAAGAAAATTTATTGAATACTTGATGGTCAAACACAAGGCAAGGGTACAAGGCAATTAAATTATTTATTTTCACTTTTTTAATTTTATTTATTATTTTTTCTATTTAATTTAATTTTCATGTGTTTCAAAAAATAAAATAAAAATTTTAAAAAAAGTCAGCAGAGGTCTACATTTTTTGGTGATTTCTCGTATGAACTCGGTTAGGCGAAAAGTACAAACCATGATTACAAGATATTGTTGAAACACTATTTTTCTTATATGTTAAAATTTAAGCAAATTCCGCAATAAAATTTTTGTTCTAATCGTGACTTAACTCTCTTAATTTTCAAAATGTGTATAATTTATCCGAAAAATGATGTTTATTAATTCATAACATGAAAAAGTGCATTTATATAGCACATTTTAGGAAAAATATAAAAGTGATTATAAAGTGATTTAGAAACGGCATTATTTTACAATAATTATTTATATAAACTTTGCAATAATAAGAAAGCTTTAATTTTGTCAGAGGCTCAATAAATAGATAGCTGCAAGTGATATCATCGTAGGCAAATCGTGTCATTAGTCGATTCAGAAGTCAATCAGGTTCGATACACACGTGTGACGTTGCTTTACAGGTATCCAGTTAAATCAGGTGTAAATCAAATGTTTTAGGCAAAGTCACTTCTCTTCTTTTTGAGTTGCAAGTGCAAGTTGCGCAGAATTAATTTAAAGCTTGATTTTGCAAAGTGTAATAGAGAGCATTATTGCATTTCTCCTTGCAGAGAAAGTGAATTTAGCAATTCTATTAAAATTATATACGGAGATAATATATATTATCCCCATATATGATGCATAAATATAAAATATTTTAAGATACGGAAATAAAGCAAAAATGGAAACCAAAATCTAACTACATAAGTCAAAATGGAAAAGTGCTTAAAGCAGCATAAAACTAAAATTGTCCTTAATAAATAATATAAATTAATGCTTGAGAACTTAAATAAAAACCAAACGAAATTTAAAAAATAATAAGTTATATTTTTATCTCATAAAAAATACAACCTTGACAGAAAACTCACGTTTAAAATTCTAATTCAATTATTAAATTAATGTTATTTAATGGGGAAACTCTTTCTTTGAACTATAACACGCAAACCAATAGTTGGAGAGAGTTTTATAGCAAACAGTGACAACCACCGTGTTTTTAAACGCAGGCACACCAAATTTCGTGCGATTTTAGAAATGCGATTTTCTGCACTGAACATGCAAGCAAATATTCCGCTTCACATGTGTATATAGAATTTCATAAGTGATTAACTACCCTAATTTCAGTATTAACAAATTAAATTAACTTTTTAAGGTGCTGCTGTAATTGAATTTCTTGAAAAAGGACTATTGATTATTTATTTCTTGTGCTCTGTTAATTTAGAACAGTGTAGTTAGAGTGCTTTTGCATTGTGAATTATTTCTATTTATTTTGGTTCTATTTTTACCAACCAAGAAAATTTCATCTTGTGTTGAATTGATAAAATAATGGAATGTAAAATTCAATTTGCATTTAAACAGCTATTTTTACGTTTTCAATCGAACATTTCGATTTTGAGGAAAAATAATGCTCCGAATTCACCTAAATGAAAAGAAAATACATCAATAATGAAAACCCTACATAGGAAATAGATTTCCCATAGCATTAACAAGGAATAAAATGAAGAAGAAAAAAATAACGCAAAAGAATTTAAATATAAATGCTTGATTTTTGAGGAATTGTGCAGATGCATTTTAATACGTTAGTTTGAAATCTTAAAGTACTGAAAGCATTTTTGCATAACTTTTATACCAGTTTTATTTTCCTTTTTCTTACTATAAATGTATTTTAATATGTATTTAACAACAGCAATAGATTTAACTTATTTACACATGATTCAATCATCAGAAATATTTCCTATGTTATATAGCAGTTGCAAGTAAAGCGTTTGGGAGAATCTCAATTTAAAAACATAATAAAAATTTATTAATTGCTGAAAAGCGGAAATGTTTTTACGCTTTAAAGAGAAAATAAAAGTGTTACTTGAACATTTAAAAACATAATTATTTATTGCTTATGTTAATCCATTATATATTTCATACATGTTAAGGATCTTTTATTTTGTCAATTACACAAATGTACGTCAGGTAGCAAGTTTAACTTCGTTTATGGATTCGAATCACCCTAAAAATCGACTGCTCTATATTACATTGCGGGCCGGCCAGGTAGCCGAACGGTTAGCGTGCCTGACTGCAAAGCCATTGGCTGCGGGTTCGAATCCCGCTCTGGGCATGGATGTTTCACTCTCTCTCTCTCTTTGTGCTGTCCTCTGTTGTGTGTGTGTGTGATGTGTGAATGTGGCCCACACTATAAACGGGTTTGTAGCAGTGTGGCGTGGGCAATGTTGCTCATCTCAGTGACTTTGGTTCACAGGTGCCCACTGGGTAACGCGAAATGAGCAACAATTCTGGCATCTTCATAGGCAAAGATTCAAATTCTGTGCCTGCCATTGAAAAAAAAATATTACATTGCAAAAATATTACAATATGGTATAAAGTCCAGCACTTTGGGTGCATCATCCGAAAAATCCATTTTTACAATAAATATTTTACTGTAATTTTTACAGTAATATTTATTTTAATTAGAGTGACTCAGTGATTTAACGATAATTATTACCGTAAAAATAACTGTATGGTATATCTATTTTCCCGTAACATATTCCAGTAAAAATGGATTTTATGGATACCGTAAATTGATCTAAAGTTTTTTACAGTGTACATAAAGGAAAGTTTTTGTTGGTGTCATTAAGCTTAAAGCCATTTCAAACACACTGAAAAATAGGAATTGAACTCATGAATTGTATCACGACTGCTTGAATTGCAAAATTTGAAAAGTTTTTAGTGATTTTACCCACAAATAAGATGTATTTAAATTATTACTAATTTTAATAAATATTTGATTCTAACATTTTATGTGGTTATCTTGTTTTAGTTTCCATAAAATTCAAAATACTCGTGTTATTAGGTAAAGTGAGTAAGACTATTTTATAGTAAGAAAGATTAAAACAAACCCACAATTTAGAGTTTAGGATGATATATGATATCGAAGCTGAAAAATGTAAAAGTTTAATAATATATTGGCGCAAATGGAAATAAATATGATCGAAATAAAATACAAACCACTCAAACACTTTGGCAACTTCAGAAAATATACCGTCAACTCAGCTCTGCAAAATGCACATACACATAAAAATTTATGTCCCAGAATGTTTATATCATTTGACATATCGCTGAAATGCAATATTCATAGATACAAAAAATTCTAATATTTGAAACAGAATAAACATTTTATTTATACAACGAAGTTGATCCTTCTCTAAATATTTACTGCCAACGTTTGAAATATACTTTATGCGTATTCCTTTCTCTTTTATAAAGCTAACTGGGCTAAAAATCAGTTTTTTTATGTAAAATACTTAAAAAATACTAATATTTTCCAAAGATATTTATAGCAATTTAAGAAGAAAAATTTGGAATTTTTTAAATTATTAGCTATTTTTCACTTGCTTAATAACTTTTTTTGTATGGATAAAAAGTAATAGGAGAAGTTTCTATTTTGTTCTTAATCCTTATACGATAGTTTCCTAGTTGTATTTCATTGCATATCATTGTATTGCATAATTTTTTTTTTTTACAAAATAAATGATTTTATTTTACATAAATCAACCAAAAAAGAGCAAGAGGGAAAAAGACTCTAAATTGAAAAAAAAAACTTACCTTCTGATTACCTTAAAATTCTCTAACTAACTTCTTAATAGCTATTTTCAAAAAAAGTATGTTTTCTAGTACCGTCATGTGGGGCTACTTTGTGCAAATTCGAATTTGGCACTTTTCAAGTTCTGTTATTCAGTATTACGTTTTTTTCACGTTAAAAATGCGTGGAATTTGAAGATAGAAGTCTCCTCTATTACTACAAAAATTTTTTCGAATTTTAAAACAATCTCAGAGTGTGTTTTGTTTATCCAATGTCAACAACTTTCCGAGAACGTCGGACGTCGAAAAGTGTGCGTGGAAACTTTAGCTGTGAAATGCAAAGACGTTGATAAAAAAATTGTCGTAAGTGCAAAAATTTTTATTTATATAATAATAAACAATTATATCATGTTAGCGTTAAAAAAATTTAAAATTAATAACAAATAAACGGAAAATGAAAAAAAATGCACTGTGGGGCTACTTAGTGCAAAGTTTCATTCATTTTTGTTTCAACAGAAAAATGGTCAGACGTTATAAAAAAAAATACCTGGAACGAGATACTACAGTGATTACACTTTAGAAAAGGTGCAACAATGTTTGCAAGCAGTTGCTGGTGGTATGTGGATTGCAGAAGTTACTCGGAAGTACAAAATCCACAGAAATACTATCTCTAATATAATTCACAAGAAAAACGTGCTGGTAAACTATTATTTTTCTTCTACAAAGATTTTTCAATGAATTAATCAAACGATTTAACGCATACAAATATATTTTATATGACATCAGGTGATTTTGACAGAAACTGAAGAGCAAATTCTGTCATGTTCATTCATGCATGTTATGTTCAAATTTATCAATATTATAAATGTTAATGAATATGTAATAATTATTATTTTTGAAATTTCATCCATTTCAATGTTCAAAAATGTATATGGTTTCCTTTTGTTTAAATTCAGAAGTTTTGAAATAAACATTCTTTTTAAGAAAAAATTCTTTATAAAAAAAGGTTTTTTAACGATGAAAATTATTTTCAAACTAATATCTTTACATATCTTGGTGTTTTTGTTATTAAAAATGTCAACAAGTAACTTTTTTAACAACTTTATATCAATATTTTACTAAAAACATGATTATTAAACTGAATTCCTATCGCTGCACAAAGTAGCCCTACTTGGTGGCTACTTTGTGCAAGGTATGTTTTGACTTATTATTTGTAAATATTAAATACAAATAATGACAATATTGATCAAATTCGCTCGTCTGAGTCCAGTTATGAATATAATATCGATAAATTTTACTAAAGTTTGAATTAACATAGTTTTTTTACATGTCAAAGTTCAAAAACTGCGAAATCCTGCACAAAGTAGCCCCACATGACGGTATATGCGGGCAAGAGCTACAATAATAGTTTAAAAATAACTCAAACTAAAATTTTACCATCTAACGATTAATGCTTAAGACCAACACTAGGTGTGAAAAAGGTTTTTCATTCGAAAAAAAAATATTAATATTTAAAAATTAATAAAAAATTAATGCAAAAAATCATTTGTCAAAAAAGTCTTTAAATAATAAATTTTGAGAATGGAGATAAGAAATTAATCTGTTACGCAAGTTAGCTCAAAATTTTATGCCTGAAATTCTAGTTCTGTGATGTTTTATATAAAATGTTTCAATGTTTCATATAATGTTTTATATAAAATGTGTTAATTAATAATGTGTTTTTTAACAGTAAGTTTTAAGCAGTTCAGTTCAGTTAGCAGTCAGTATCATTGAATCACATTCATCAGAACTACCACTCTTCTGCAGATGTTAATTTCTCAGACTGTATTATAGCAATGAAGTAGGAAAATCAATTTAAACTTGGGCACATTTTAACAAAAGAAATTACTTCCATTTTCTATCAATAATTAATTTCTTATTAATGCTATAACACAGAAAATGTGTTCTTTTTAATTTTTTTAAACTGAGATTGGTGTATTAGTGAAAGTTTATATTGAAATGGTAAATTAATACAAAATGGTTAATTTCTATTTTTTGTAAATAAATTATTATTATAGATTAGATATAACTTCTTCATTTAATAGCATTCGTGTAAGGTGCTGATAAACTTGGACTGCATATTTTTTTCCTCTATAAATAAGTTCCACAATAGCTGGCCGGTTGGTCAAAGATAGAAAAAATGTTTGGTTACCACAATTGCTAGAACGATGGCAGTGATTTCAGCATTGCGCACCAACTACTTTTACTTCTTAATAACTTTTTTTTTCTCAATAAGGTTCCTAATAGTGATGAGTCCAATTTTAGACTATAATTCTACTTTAGGTTATAAAATTTAAAAAAAAATCAGTCGAGACATAAAAGACATCAAGTATATGAAAACTTCTAACAGAACATAGGATTTCCAACTATGTTGTGACCATATGTTCTATGGGAAGAAATCTGATCATTGTTTCGACGTCACGCTGAAAAACAAATAAACCGTACTAACTACAAAAATGTATATTTGATTAATCTGAACAAGATTT
Organism: Parasteatoda tepidariorum; assembly: GCF_043381705.1. NCBI lineage: Eukaryota > Metazoa > Arthropoda > Arachnida > Araneae > Theridiidae > Parasteatoda > Parasteatoda tepidariorum. Next base: position 79,033,126 of record NC_092205.1, on the reverse strand, counting down.
AATCTAATTGGTAAGCACTGACATCGGTGTAATGTCTACAACGACACAAAAACGACTCCTTGACTTCCACGAAGATTTTAGATGTGCTCTTGATGTCTGTCAAAGTGATTGCTAAAGTCTATTGTGACGAACCTCAACAAATTTCTGCTTTATGTCTACTTTATACCCCTGATTGCATTTTCGCAATTTTCTCCCACTCTGTTTGGCTTATTGTATGGTATGTTTGATGCCTTATGGTACTTGATGCATTTTATCACCCATCTGAACTTCATGATCAATTTTTAGAACAAGTCGTATAACCATTCATTGTACAATAATCCTCTCAACAGAAATTGCATTTGAAACTATTAGAAAGCTTAAGTAAAGTTGACCGGTGCTTGATGCCAAAACTGACATGGCTCTCATGCCATTGTTCTTTTAATTGTGGAATTTTAGCCTCCCTTACTTCTTTAGTCGATAGCAAAATGAAAGCTTTTATATATAAAAAAAATCTGTAGGAGTAGCATCTTAAAAAAATTAGCTCTTGATCAAAACATAGAGAACTAATCAATAATACTAATTAATTTGATAAGCTACTAAGAAATTAACCGTTTTGCATTAATTTATCCTATCTCCCTTTTTAACTATCCTTAATAAAATAATCTACTTTTCAAGATAATAAAAAATGTCTCTTCTTTATAGCATTAATGCGAAATTCATTATTAATGGGAAATGGCGGTAATATTTCTTGCTAAAATGTGCAGCGAGTTTAAATTGCTTTCCCTACTTTAATACTGTAATACGCTCTGAGAAATAAACATCTGCAGAAGAGTAGTAGTTATGATGAATGTGATACAATGATACCGACTGCCAACGGAACTGCTTTAAACTTGCTGTTACAAATTACGTAATTAATTAACACATTTACCGTGAAACATTGATCTAAGCACGAATATCAGGTGTAAATATTCTAAACGAACTTGTATACGAGATTGATACCTAATCTAATTTTAGTGTTTTTATAAATGTCTAACATGTTTATTAAGGATGTTTTCATAAATGTCTTTCATCCTTGTTTTTTTAAAAATTGGTTTGAGTATGTAATAAATTATTTATGACTGTTACGTTAAATTTTTTTCTTTTTTTGAAATGTGAATAATTAGATGATAATTTAGAATGAGTTTCACAATTATCATCTAAGGTAAGTATGAAAATTATCCCCAAATGTCAATATGAAAAAAAAAATATTGTTAGAAAAATAAAAAGTGTTTTTGTTTTAATTTTTAGATATCTGAAATGTTTGGGGAATAATTAATCAATTTTAATGATTTCCATTTAAACAGAAAAATCGTGGTTATTTTTTTTTTAAATTTAACATTTGTTTCAATATTTAAGCTTTGCAGTTTAAATATCCCATTAATTGTTTCGGTGAGACAGCGAAGTTGGTTAAATATAGTTAATCAAAGCTTTATTTTATCTATGAGGCAAAATATCTGTAGTTTATTTTCCTGGGAAAGAGAGTCATGATATGAACCCTTTGTGCCTTGGTAAGGATTGAAAGTTAGCTTTGTTTTAGTTTTTGCGAGAGTAAAAAATAAGATTTTTTTTTAAAATGACATTCCAATTTTATCTTTAATAAAGATTGCGACTAAATATATTTATCGACAACAAAAATAAGGATTTTCTTAAAAAAACTTTTTGACCTTTTTACTATAGTAACATGTAAAAAAAACTTTAATTATAAAACTATAATATTTTAGTTTTTATTCTTAAGAATACATTTTTGATAAACTTAAAAATGAAGCTAAGAAGCTTTAAGTATTTTTTTTCGGACATTAGATTTGCTTTTATTTTAAATTTTGAAATACATCGAGTTTTAAATTTAAATATTTTTTTAATAGTTTCATTGTTATATTAAATATAATAATATTTAATAGAGAATTGATTGAATTTTTTTTTCTCATTAAAAATTAAATAATTGACGTACAATATGATTTTCAATTAAAACTCGTTTTTTCGTTAAATATTTATATACAAATAAACTTGAGAACTGATAGCCAGTTAAAGATTTTTATTAAACAGGATTAAAGTTTAAAGAAGAATCAATATAATTATAAAATTAGCTACAATAAAATTTAAATTAAAAAGCGTAACCATTACCGTAACGATGTTCTTAAACGATGCTAACATCAAATGTTCGTCTTTTTAAAATGAAACTATGAAAAATATTCACAAAACCATTTTTAGTTGTAAAATTAAATAATACACTAAATTGCGTAAAATAAAATTTATAAAGTTTGTTTTGAACAAAAAAATAATTAAAAATTGAAACCATGTTGCAGTGGTTTTGGCAACGTCGTTTAAACAAAAAATTATAGCTAAATATCTCCTTCAAAACTCAGAAGAATTCTTATGGGGCTTTTTTTTTGTTTGAACTCACTGAAATATTTGGGAAATAACTCAAAAAATAGGGAATGGAAATGCTAACTAAATTTTTTTTATAACTAGTAGAAATAAATGAATATATTTTAAAAGAGTGGATATTTTTTGTGCACTCGTTATTTATTTTATTGTTAATTAACACAAATTTACTAATCAAAGAAAAGAAAAGGACTTTCTAAATTTATTAAAAAAAAAAAGATACTTGACTCTCAAAAGTTACTCTAGTTTACTATAAGATGTGAAGATAATGTCTCATTAGTTGTTTGTTCGCAAACTTTCCTTGGTACATTCACACTATATGTTCTTCACGAGTTGCTTTGGTGGAGAAAGTTAATATTGAATTAACCAGATTATCAGCGATGCAATAACGCGAAAATGCTCTCCCCATTGTCTGCACCCCCCATTAAGAATGCCACCGAAATGAGTGTAAGGGGGTTACGATCATCCCTCACTTTTAGGGTTAATGACGTCAACAGCAGTTGCCAAGACAACGGAAGATTATTTCCTATTCTCGGCTCGTGATTCCGAGCGATTTTGCCGTTGCCACTCTTCGCGAACAAAACTTCATTAAGATTGATTACGTCCGAGCAAAGCGATTGTTACAGTTAAGAAGCAAATGCAACGCAAATAAATAAATTTTGGTCTTGAGTGACGACCAAGTCTCGGGAGACTCGTTTCTATGAATGGCAGTTAGAAATGTGTAATCCTCTTAATCAAGAAGCAATTTCGGCGTTAAAACTTAGTTGCTCAGAGTTTTTGAAAGACAACGCGAATTTACGTTCTTATTTATTTAATTTTGATTAGAACATGTTTATTTTTTTGTAACATTCGAATTTTTCGTAAAATGAAATTCTTTTCGCTTTCATCTTAAGATTAACAAAAATAAAGAAACTATTTAAATCAAGTAATTTGTTTACTTACTTTTATTTTGTTACGTTTAAGATAAGTTTTAGTTTTGCAGGTCTTCATTACCTGAAGAAAAATTCTTCAGCAAGAGCGTATAGTCAGCAGCTACGTGTTTTCCTGCTTAAGCTTCTCTAAAATTTTAAAATTAAATAAAATAGTTTTTACAACCTGCTTTTTAAGTATGAAAATGAAACGTAGCGGTAACTGAAACGTAACGGTTACATGATACACTGTACTTGGTACAATGTATTTAATTGCCACCCTCTTTGTTAATGAAGTAAACAAACATTTTTTACAGTGCATAAAGTTCCAATTCTTATCAACTTTGTGCCAATAATTCGATTTATTTATTTATTCATGCTTTGTTTGCTTTCTGATAACACATATTTTCATGCGCATTAGAATCAATTTTAATGGCTTCATAGCAAAAACGATTCGTTTAAAAAACAAATTTTTAATAATAAATACGTTCTAATTCTTTCAAACAATTATTACATTGGCAATTTCATGTAATTTTTTGCATGATAACTACAGTTATGTACTGAAAAATGTATTTAATGCATTTCAACACCAAAAATTGTTCCAACTATACTCCAAAATCTTTTACATAGTATAGATTTATAAAAATTTCATACGCATCTTATCAAATATTTTTTATCGTCTTTATTTATTAAAATAACCTTTGCGCAACAATTATCAATTTTGCATACATAATCTTTCGACATTGTATAATTTTTAATTATGGATATACAAAGCCTTTTTAATAATGGTTTGTGTTTATTCGAAGTATACAAATTTAATTTGCACAACAATTCTTGTTAATTAGTGCACATAATTAAAACGTCTCGCCCATTATTAACAGAACATACACATTGAGCTGATATAAGGTGACATTCTTGTTAAATCCTATTATTTAATCTCGCAGGCATTTTTTAAATATTTTGAAACTATTGGTCAGATCTTCGTTTCTTCAATTATATTCCCCACCTCTATTTGAGATTTTTGTTTTACTCTGTTTCGCGCAATGAGTAGTTAGAAAGAATTTTTTTTTCTTCCAAATTTTATTGGAAGATATGCAATCTTTCCATGAGACATTAGCACAATCAGTGCAAAGGACTAAAATTAAGAAGAATATTCAAGGCAGATGAATAATGATCTTGAAAGTAAGATTCAGGGTCGCTGTTAGAAAGCCAATTACACAAGACTGTCGCATAGCAAATAAAAACATTAAAGAAATTCCTAACATGCCTGGATGAATTTTTAATAAAACTTAACTCTAAGCGTAAAAAAATAGGGATCTTCTTTTATTCTTCATGCTCTGACAGAGGATGGAATGAACAGTTGCGTGAATTCGTGTCAAGAAATATTTAATAAATTTCAATACGGATAAATCTTTTATGTATCTACCATCAGTGCAATAAACAAGGAGAAAATAATTCTGATAAAATTATGATAAAAAAATTCTGATAAAATGTATGGTAATGAGATTTATTGTAAAAAAAACTCATAATTCTGTTTAATAAAATCGAAATATACGGTATTTAAACCATTCATTTGGTAATTTTTCCGTTCATATGTCAACGGCGTACAGTGATTTATGGTTTTCAAGTTTATAGTTCTGATTGCTACACATTTAGTATAAGATACAAAACTGAATATAAATTTAACCAAATAAATGATTTTTATGCCACGCTCTGAGGTATATTAAAACTACCAAATTTTATCGGATATTATCAAAATATATTTTAATTTTAAATTTACCAAACTCATTACAAAATGCTTCGGTTAAAATTACTGATGTTTTGGAGCTCCTATAGAGCCAGGAAAATGGTACTACCATAATTTTACCATATTCTGGTAGTTTTAACCATACTTTTTTTTCTTAGTGTATATTTAACTTACTGTACCATAAGGATACTCTACTATGACGCATAAATTCATTCCCAAAATCATGTCTGGGTATTAATGGAGAGGAAGAGGTTTCCAAACGTGATTGCATATTTTTTGTATACAAGAAATGATAATATTTTGATTATTAAAAATAATGCATTATAAAAACAAAGATTTTATTTTTACAGGTTAAATTCCCTTTTTCCCCATTGCTTTGTTTTAGATATTTAAGAAAAATAAAAAAAGAGTTTAAGACAATCTAATCTTGTACATAACAGAAAAGTTAAAATATATTTAAATTTTCTGGCCATGCTATGCAAAATTGCTTCAAATGTTAATAGCTAGAGGCTGTTAGCGATGAGGAAAACTTACAACAGAAAAGAATGAATAAACATAAATTGAAATGAGTTGGCAAATAAGAACTGCTGTGGTTAAATTGTTATCAATATTGAATTACATTGTTTAAAACTATACAGGAAAACAATGCATCAGATTGCCACAGGAACTATTTCAAGTAATTCCTTACTTATGTACCACATGTTTTAAAACACTATTCAAAGTAATTATGCTTAGAAATTTTAAGTAATTATATTAAAACAAATTTTACAATTGTTTGACAAAATATTTACTATCGTATTGGTGAGGAAGATATGGAAATGTAAACACAAACATGGAGATTGAAAATTAAACTAAATAAGTTTGAAGTAAACTTTTACTTTTAAAGTAAAAATAGAAATCAACATCTTTTCGGGGATACGCTCCAGTTACTTTTCTAATTCAGTATAATTTACAAACACTTTGAAAAACAAACCTGGTGAACTATAATATCGGTTCATGGAACAAGTTTTCTGCAACGTTAACAAGATATTACATCAAATAATGTTTCCATTAAAGCCAATTTCAATGATTTAATCAATAATTAAAGCTAATTCAATTAATATTTTTCAATAATTAAAGCTAATTTCAATAATAAACGATATTATACTCCAAATGCGCTATACATTGATTGGTTGCCTTAAAACAGCTTTCAAAGCCTTATTTTAATTCAAATAAAATGTTATATTTGGCGCAATTAAATACATTAATAAATCATAAAATAAATGGAGAAAAAATTACTATACTTTATGGTAATGACATTTCTGTTAAAAAAAAACATAACTCTGGTTAACAAAACCAAATTAAACGGAATTTAAACCATTCATTTGATAGTTTTTCAATTCATTTGGTTAAAAGTGTGTTAAAAACTATGAATAATATAACCACACGTTTAGTAAAAAATACAAAAATGCCAAACTGAAAAGTAAATTTAACTGACTAAATGGTTTTTATGCCATGCTTTTAAAGCATCATGCTAAAATTACCCAATTTTATCATATTTAATACCAAACTGCATAGAAATGAAACCATATTTTATTGCTTAATATCATAAAAACCATTACCAAAACACTTCGATAGAAAATATCTATCTTTTTGGTATTCAATAGAGCCAGAAACACTGTAAATTTTACTATATTCTGGTAGTTTTGACCATCATGCTTTTTTACTTGAGACAAAAACAATGCTCTTTTTCTTACTTTAAAATACGATTTTATTAAAGTTTAGGACCGCGCTATTGGATATTGTTTTAATTTTTCTTTTTTTTTGTAAAGTTTTTTTTATACCAAAAACTGTTATAACACTTAAAAGGTGGTTTAACATCTAAAAATGTTATAACACTAAATCATAGTCAGAAAAAAGAATTTCAAATTTTTAATCAATATATTCCAATCCAGACCATGAATCCAGGAATCTTTCAAAACTGCCTTTTTCGAAGCTTCTTAACTCAAACAAATACATCAACTCATAAGAAAACTCAAAATTCAAACAAAATCAACTCATAACAAAACTCATGGTTTAAACAGAATCAATTCATAGCAAAATTCAAACGAAAAAATTAACTAATAGCAAAACACGTATCTTAAACAAATAAAGCAACTAACAAAAATCATAATTCAAGCAAATAGCCATTGAGTCATTTGAATTTTTAACTATATATTCACAATTACATTATTTACAAAAAAATGTAGGATAAACGATTTTTGAAAAAAAGTAAATGAAATTTTTTTTATTAATCCTACTTTTTGTTTGGTAGCAATTGGTATATCTAATATAAAATTTTATTTCTGCGCAACAACGCAAGAAAAAAAAATTCTTGATGCTTTTAGTTTAACCGTACACACTTTAAAACAACCATCAGTTGGTTTGCTTTTGATTTCAACTCTTTTGCTTAAAACAATTTCTAAACTATAGTAATTTTTTGCCACTTGTATGGTTTAACTTCTTACGGTAAATTGGCGCACATTGTGCCGTTCTCCAGCAAAATTTTAAATCATTCAAACCTTAATAATAATTTTTAACATATTTGGGAACAACATTCTTAAATCTATACATATTTAAGACTGAAAGAATAAAAGCATACAGTTTATTAACAGTAAATTAAAATTTTTATTATCAAAGTTTTTTTTTAAGAAAATGAATAAATAAAAGTAAGTTCGAACGTTGCTTAGAAAAAAATATAGATATTAAAAAAACAGCAAGTTAGGGCGAAACGGACTTTTTTAACCCTTCGCTAACGGCTGCTACAATAAGTGGACCAAAATGACAGGCGTCGTGCTAAGTGCCCTAACCGAAAGGTTAATAAAGTTTTTTAGTTAGGGGGAGATAAACTTTGTAAATGTGTTAACAAAAAATTTACGACAACGAAGTACGTTTTATAAACTTTTAAAAGCCAGCCTGTGCCCCACCACAAAATTTATTTTTGGAGACATTCTCTCAAAGCTTTAACTTTAATTAACATTTTCGAGGCGAGGAAATTTATATTTTAATTTACCTCTTTAAAATAAAGTAATAAAAAAGCTGGTTTAGGGACCGTAAGTGGATGTCAACTTCTATTCGTGGATTGTTAGTAGAAAAAAAAGTGTGCATCTCAAGAAAAGTTCGAGAAAGAACATAAGTTACTGGGTGAAGTTTTTGAAACTTTGTGATTAATACATTATAATATATATGGGAGGAGAAGAAAATTAATTACTACATATATTTCGAAAATACTATTTATGAATATTGCTTAAATTTTTCTTGTATTTGTAGATAATGTAATTTAATAGCTTGTAATTTAGCTTCTATTAGAGCAAACCTATACAGTATGATTCTTCAGAAAAAATAAACAAATCATGCAGTAAAAAAGTGTTTTCATTTAAAGTTGGTAAATGTATTAGATTAATACACAGGGTGCCTTTATATCACCACCCTTAATAGATACTTTTTGAATCCTTATCAAATATGAAGTAAAAAATGTATAGGCACTAGGGGGCAAATTTTTTTTTTGTCTTATATTACATGATTTTTTTTTAAAAGATCACAGATATCTTTGTATCGCTAATTTTAAATCAGAACTCGGCCTCTATCTCCAAGCTCCATTTTCTTTGAACTGACATTTTTAGTCTATTTTTTGTCAAAATAATGTTAAGTTTAAAAACGTAATATACAACAGAGTGTCACGTAAATGTTGAGACAATCTCTTAGGGGAGTTAGGGTTTATTATCTGGATTAAAATTACTCAGACGCCCATGCCTGGCATCGTACGCGTCTAGGGGCACTTCTATATTAAGACCTGCTCAGAAGCACAAAAAGAAACATATTATAATGGGAAAGCTCCCCTAGAAGCGCATGATGATATTGCCGGACATTGTTTTCTGTGTAATTTGAATCCAGCTGATGTGCCCTAACTCCTCTAGAAATTTGTCGCAGCATTTGCGTGACCTTCAGATACATATAACCTTTTTAAACTTGTACATATCGGCAAAAAATAAACCAAAAATATCATTTAAAAAAAATCTGTAGCTTTAAGAGCAAAACTAATTTCAGATTTGCACCCGAATTAGGCAATATTAAATATTTGCAAAATGCAAAAAAAAAAAAGTAAATAAATAAATAAATTCTCCAGTGCTTTTATAAAAGCCTTTAGAAAACGAAATAAAAGCAAGAAAAGAAACAAGATTCAGCCGAATTACCACAGAGGTAAGAGAAATGAAACACATCAAAACTATTTTATTGTTTGATGAAACTCAAAGGCGTTTCCAATTATGTCTTCCTTGTTTCTACAATCAACTAAACATGCTTTAATCTCACATTCATCAGCAAAGGGTCCCGCAGTGGACTGATCGTTAAGACACGGTTCCCAGCAGTTCACCGAAGTCAAGCATCACTGGCTGCTGTCAGTGTGCGGGTGGGTGACCACTTGGATCAGTCTGCGTAGGGACTGAGGCTGTGCGCATTGCTTCTCGTTAAACTGTTTTACCGTAAAGTGTTCGAATTCGCGTTCAGGTCGTCGGGCTACTGAAGCTCGGGTGCCATCCCCTCTGCATGGGATCAAAATTGTAATGTCATGTCTTCGAATCATCCTGAGAGATGCTTCCCAGACCGTCGCCAATAGCCCATTGTGCAGCTCTAGTGCGACATAAATGAACTACAATTACAATTACAATCACCAGCAAAGGCAAATTTTGACGATGTTCGAAAGAGCGAATATTATGGGAGAGTGCTGTATCTCGGGATATTTTTCACAACTTAGTTTTTAGCCTTGACTTTTGCAATTAGACTTGCAATCTAAGAACAGCAATTAAGTACTCAACCATTATCCATTTCAACACATTTTTCTACCACAAAATATTTGAAAAGAAAAATGTGCCTACCACTAAAAGTAATAATTGTAATCTACACTTTTTAATCGTATAATCATCCATGCCTTTTCTAACTATATAATATTATAAGTTGCATTAATTTACTGTGTAATTTTGTAATTTGATTTCAAGGTAATTATTACTGTAAAAATTACGGTACATTAGACTTTTTGTTCCANTAGACTTTCAATCTAAGAACAGCAATTAAATACTCAACCATTATCCATTTCAACACATTTTTCTACCACAAAATATTTGAAAAGAAAAATGTGCCTACCACTAAAAGTAATAATTGTAATCTACACTTTTTAATCGTATAATCATCCATGCCTTTTCTAACTATATAATATTATAAGTTGCATTAATTTACTGTGTAATTTTGTAATTTGATTTCAAGGTAATTATTACTGTAAAAATTACGGTACATTAGACTTTTTGTTCCAGTAAACATTTTCCAGTTGAAATATAATTTACGGTAATAAGTACTGGCACCCTGTGTGATGGCACTTTTTACCGTTATTTGATCTGGAATTATTTCCAGTTTGGATTTGGTCTAGCTTGATGGCAAACCAGTTAAGATTAGCAACAACTATCCAACAGAAATATAATTTTTATTTGAAATATAGCATCATTACTTCCTAATATGCTTTTGATGCTGACTAAGCATGTTTAAAAGCATTTTTAAATTTTGTATTCAGTAGTCTCATATTGTAAAAAAAGGGCAAAAAATCCTTTTTTTTAATATTTTTGTGGGTATAAACCAATTATTTTATAAATTTAAAAATCGAATAATATGAAAGGGCTTAAAAAAAATTATCGTGTTTTGATTGTAAAAATTATGGTTATCTTTCAAATGGCGCGAAAAAGTGTTTTTTGTTTCTCTTAATTACAGTTTGGGAAAAGGCTCAGTTTCTTTTTTATCATATTGAATTTTTTAAATGGAGTTAAAACTTGTGGCACGTTTTTCTCCATCATATTTTTACAATTTCAGAAAAATATATCTCAACACTTATTAAACACAAACGCATAAAAATCGAAAAAATACATACATATTTCAGTTATTTTGGTTTATATTAATTTTCAGAAAGTTTGCTAAGCAATTTTATATTTTGCTACATAATTGTTTTTTAAAAAAAACTGCTAAATTATGAAAATCCAATTTGTTTCTTAAATTTGACAAGAATAACAAATAATTTCTGATTGCAAATTAAGGACTATTCTAATAAAAAATAACCAACAGTTTTTAAATTCAAAGAGCAATATTTTTCAATTATATAAAAAAAATAAAATGATCAATTTTTAATTATGTTTAAATGTTAAAATTTTTGTTAATATATGTCACAGAAAATTTCAGGGCCCTTTTTCTATAACTATTTTATAGTAAAATGAAGCAAAAAATTTAAAACAATCGATACTTTGAAAAACAACTCGTCAAAACTAATAACTGCAGTCTCATAAAAGCTCAAATAAAAACGGGTATATTCATTTTTGCATTTAATGTGTTGTACGATCAATTTAGCTGCAATAAAGTACTCAGTTTACATTAGATGTTTAAAAGCATGCAAATATTTGGATGCTGGAGCGAAGATAGTATATATCTTGCTTAATTAATGCCTTGTAAGTAACGTTTAGACTAATAAGTGATATATAGCAGTATTATACTAATAAATGGTAGTTAGTTTAGATGGTTAGTTTTTTGCTGTTGCTAAAACTAAATTATTACTCCGATTTTTCTCATTCCCAAGCCAATACATTTATTTTCCATGCTAGTTAATTCGATTACACAGATAATTTACATAGAAATGTGTTTTTCTTCATTCGTCAGTAATATCAAAACAATATCTTCTGAACTATCAAAACAGCTGAGACCCTTGATAGTTTTATGAATTTCTATTACCTACAACTTTTACTTTGTTATATATCTGATAACTGATTTATTGTTATACATCTGATAATAATCTGATAATCTTTGTTAACTATCTGATGATTAACTACTTCATTATTAAAACTATAAAAATGAATCTGGTATTCTTATTTAGCATTTATACTAGCATTATAGCAACTAAAACATAAAATAATAGCGTTTTGCGATAAGTTAACTTTTAGTAGCAAATGCGCTTTGAAATCAAGTATACTCAAGTCAATGGTCAATAATATGTAAACATATTTCCTGATTTCGTATGATTTTGCTCTTAATTTTAAGGAACGCTCTCTATATCAACAGAATTTGCTCTATTTACTATATTTTGTGAGTTAAATAAAGGAAGAAAAAAATATTGCTCATGAAATATTTAAAATCAGTTTGGGAAAAGTCATCATTTTTTCAAATAACCCATAATTTTCAAACTATTATTGAAATAGTTATATTTTTTATTTGATTTTTATTTAACCTTTCAATAGCTATGAAGAAAAATTTTAGATAGAGAAATTTTTTTCTATTCGTCCATATTGAAGTTTCGCATGGTAATGCCTCATTAATTTCTCTCCCTTATTTTGTTTAATCAATTTTTCATCTCAATAACCGTTTCATACTCTTACAAAGATTATTTTAACATAAACAGCTAACATTAATTAATAATAAGTAACAGTTGCATAAAAATTTAAGAAAAATTAAAGGCAAAAAGAATATAGTGTTACAGTCTGGACAAAGTTTGGAAAATTGCGCATGCGCACTAGAAGTGCGCATGCGCAATTTTACGCACAAGATCTTACGTATAAAATCTTACATACCGGAACGTACGGATAAGCTAACTTAAATTTGCGAAATCTCCCTATTTAAAATTTAACGTATAATAATTAGTTATAAAATGATCATCATCAAATTATTTATCATCAAATTATTTATCATCAAATTATTTATCATCAAATTAGTTATTTATCAAATTAGTAAATTAAATTGTAACAGAACAATATTTTTTCTCTAAAGTATATAAAAATATGTTCAACACCATCATATTAATGAACATCAAACTGCAACAACATAGTGAGAAGTATGTAAAAATTGTTATTAATTACCAAATATTTTATTAATTTTGTTGAAACCTTGTTCCTGTCTTTTTTTTATGAAAGGTGTGGCATGGTAAAAACAAAATTAAACATCGAGGCATGAATTATTTTTAACAAGTACAAGACCATACGTCACTATTGCGAAAATAATAATAAAAATGAAATTTTGTTGTTTCTTACTAATAAATATATTCATACATTTAACCTATGCAAAAAAAAAAAAAGAAAATTGAAAAAGTTTCGATTATAAGTAAATTAAAAATCTTTCTTGGACGCATAACATTTATTAAAAAATATATTTTTTGATATGATCTTAATTAAACTGCTGTTTAAGGGCTAATACGACAATATTACTTTCGGTGGCGAGTCATTGAGCTTGTCTAGATTTTTATTTTATTTTAATAAAGCTTGGAACGGGATTCTCTTAGGGTATTTCTAACCCCTACTTCTTCTAATTTCATTGTATAGGGAAACCTTTGCATTATTTTCTAAAAGAAATAATTAAAAAATTGACTTTCAAACTTTGCGAATCTTAAAAACTATTCTTGTTGAATAATTTCGTTCCGAAAATGTAGCCTAATCTGTCTTTTTTTTTTCCTTTCTAAAAACAAAATGTAAAGTTTTTAATCTAGAAAGCGATTAAAAGACCATTTCCTTTTAAATGATTAGATAAAAAATTGTGATATTTTTTATCACTATTAAAGTATTTTTTTTAAAATAAAATGAGATGCATTAAAACTAATCTCTTGAACATATTGTTTAACTACGTTAGATCATAAATTATGCAAATTTTAGAGCTCATTTGAACGTATTGTTTGAGATAAATTTTAAATGCAGAACATTTATTTTAAACAATTGACGCTTAGGAAAAGTTAGGGGAAAATATCATCTCATATTATTACAGTGTGTTTCCTAACCAATATTTTAAAAAGTATATTCATCGCACGGGTTCTAATAAAAATAAAAATAACTATGATAAAAAAATAACGATAACAATAAAAATAAGGTTAATGATGATACACCACAGAATATTTTGAGAAGGAAAATCTANCACGACCTCTTGGATATGGGCCCAGCGCCCTACCGACCAGGCTATCCCGGCCTTTATTTTAAACAATTGACGCTTAGGAAAAGTTAGGGAAAAATATCATCTCATATTATTACAGTGTGTTTCCTAACCAATATTTTAAGATGTATATTCATCGCACGGGTTCTAATAAAAATAAAAATAACTATGATAAAAAAATAACGATAACAATAAAAATAAGGTTAATGATGATACACCACAGAATATTTTGAGAAGGAAAATCTACAGAGTAAAATCTATGTAAAAAGAAATAACTTACTTTTTGCAAATAGTAATTGGTTAGAAATGTCAGATGCATAAATAAGTTCAAGTATTTTTATATGCAAAGAAATCATTTTAATATTTGAAGTATTATTTCTGTTGATTCGCGCTTGGTTTCATTTAACTCAGCGTAATCAAATACAGAGTAAACATTGCTTCACTTGTTTACATAACCATATCACATCGAACCAAAATTCTGGTTAAATTGCTGTTCTGTATGGTAATGATATTTCTGGTTAAAAAAAACAATAAATCTGGTTAATAAAATCAAATACATAGAATTTAAACCATTCAAATGGTAATTTCCCCCCTCATATGACAATGGTTTATCGAAAATTCTCGTTTTCAAAATTAAATTTTTTAATACCACACATTGACAAAACTGAAAATTAAATTTAGCCAAATAAAGGGTTTTTGTGCCATGCTATTAAGTAACATGATAAAATATTACCACATTTACTAAATTTTATCATATATTATAAAACCACAATTTATTGTTAATTTTAACAAAATCATGAGCAAAATGCTTCGGTAAAATTTACTGAGTTTTTTAGTATATCCAAAAAGTCAAAAACATGATAAAATTTACCATAATCAGGTAATTTTCGCCAGACTTTTTTTCTCTCAGTTCGTGTGAGTAAAAAGGTACAAAATTGTACTTTTTTCTCAAATAAAACCGTTATAACTTCTAAAATATTAGTCTTATCGTCACGGTTTTTTGCTTAATCGATTCAGTATACAAATTTACATATGTAATATTTTTTTCATATATTTTTAGATAGAAAAACATATAAACATTTTATTTAATTTTCTTTTTCCTCCAGCAAAAACCTGACGCGTTAGATTATTCTTATGAAGAGTCAGGTAGTTAATAATCAGAAAAAAATTCAGTGAAGCGTACCTCCTCCCAAATAGTTACTTCTTTTTACCCCATCCTGCTAAAATCCAAGGAACTGCATAGAGCTAAAAGAAACCTTTACTGAACTCTGAATTCAATGGCGGAAACAAACAGAAAAAAACCCGAGCTGCATTTTATATAGCAGACAGGACTTGAAAATCTATTGTTTTTATAAATCAAATTCAGACACTAGATGAGAAGTTGAAAAATTCTGTAATGATAAAGATTAATGTTTTCAAAGTTATATTAAATATACACTATCCAGCCATTAATGACCGGACACTGTGAAGTTTGGTGGTGGAGGAATTATGGTGAGGTCCTGTTTCTCATGGTTTGGCCTTGGACCCTTGGTGTTAGTGCGTGGAACCCTGAACGCAGAAGGGTATAGAGACATCCTGGACAATTCGGCGTTTCCCACCCTGTGGCAACAGTTCGGTAATGGCCCGTTTGTGTTTCAACACGATAACGCTGCCATTCATAAAGCACATGCCATCACAGACTGGTTTGATGAAATGGGGGTGCAAGAGCTTGACTGGCCATCCCAAAGTCCCGACATGAATCCAATTGAGCATCTCTGGGATGAGTTGGAGCGCCGGTTGAGGGCCAGACCACAACGCCCCAAAACCACCACTCAACTCTTCGCCATATTACAGGAGGAATGGCGGGCAATACCTGCCGCCGTGTACCAACACCTAGTGGATAGCCTTCCTAGAAGGATTAAAGCTGTGATTCGGGCGCGTGGCTGCCCTACGCCCTACTGACTTGATACTAGCACCTCATGTATCCGAAATGAGGGGTGTCCGGTTATTAATGGCCAGATAGTGTATATTCAAACTAATAAATATTACATTTTTACACAGAGAAAAAATTCTCGTAAAATTATTGTACTCGATAGTAATGACAATTATGGTAAAAAAAACATAATTTTGCTTAAAAGAACCTAAATATACGATATTAAAAATATTCATATGTAATTTATATGATAATGATTTACCGAGGGATTTTCAAAATTATAGTTCTTATTATCACACATTAAGTAAAAAATACAGATCTCAAAAGTAAATTTACACGAATAAATGGTTTTTATGCCATGCTCTAAAGTATCATGATAAAATAAAGTATCATGATTTCATAAAATCCCATTTTATTGTTAAATTTACCTAATTCTTTACCAAGGTGCTTGGATAAAATTTGCAGAACTTCTTGGAGTTCCTATAGAGCCTGAAATCAACTAAGTTTTACCATATTCTGGTAGTTTTGACCATACTATTTTTCTTCGTGTATTTAATGCTAGTGACACTTGATCTTATCTATAAACTAATCAATCAGTGTAAATTACATAAAATTTTAGTTTACATTTTTAAATTTGTTGTCATTCAATCACTATTACATAAAAGTAATTAGATCTCTATTGAATATTTATTTAAAAATGAAGTAAATTAATAAAATGGAAAAACCCAAGTAAAATATAAGAAGCGAGATAAATTTTAAAATCAAAATATTTAAATAAATTCAACTTTTTCGTGTTTAATTTTAAATATAACGTTTTCTAAAAAGGAACACCTAGGTATGCAAGCACATTTATTTTCTTTTGAAACAATCAACCAAATTTCATCAAACAACGCGATGAAAAGAAATTCTTTCGGCTTCTCGAAGAGAATGATTTTCTTTTCTAAAGGATGAAAATTTTTAATTTAGGTTAAAAATATCTTTGGAACATAAGGTTTTTGTTCATACGAAAATCATTGTTTGATTCTTAGTTCAGTACACTATATCAAAGCTTTTTAGATTTACAATGGCTGATATTGTGCTTGATGCTAAAATGGGATTCGTGATCATTAATGACATATGGGTGGTATTTAAAGTAAAAGTGAGTGTTACGAATAAATAGCTTTTGTCTTAAGCTTTTGAAAATGATGGTTAAATAATAATTTATTAAATTAATATTTCACCATATTTGAAGAAAACAGTTAAATAACTATAAATACGATAGCATTCAAACTGTTAACTGTGAGAAAAACCGTTTATTAACTATTTTCACATAATACAATTGAACAAGCAGAATTTTTCACACCAACTAGACCCCCCTAATAAAGCCATTTAGTTTATGGCAGATGGGTATTTATTACAGCAGAGAGGACTAATCTGACAATCTTATGACTGACAGAACGGGGGTAAAAGTCCCAGCGTTAACACCTCAGTATTTTCTCCATTCTCTTCAACACATGAAGTACTGCCAGTGTACTGTACTTTCCAGTTTGTGATCCTGGACTGCTAGAATACGATACTCTCATTCACGCATAGATGGCAGCACTATAAAGTTGCTAAACTGTCTCCAATGTCCAGTTAAACTTCTTACTAGTTGTAAATGGATAAAAACTAGTATAGTTGTGCACTCATGGTTTTTTAAACATACTAGTTGTAAACGGTTTCAAAACCGTAAAGGTTAAAAAGGTTCTTCATCGTAAACTTCATGGATAATTGAATGGACAGAGTGCTGCCGGTTATTTTAACATAATTTTAGAATAAAAAATCTAAGAGTCCCCTAAAATTCTAAATTTTTACCCTACCGTGTTAACCATATTACTTTTATCTATATATATATATATTTCTCTTACACGGTGACAAAAAAAAGCCTTATTACAACTCCCCGAATGGCAACGCTAGAAAATAGACCAATTATTGCCACTAAAAATGTCACATGCCAAATCTAGCTGAAGTGGCTCAATATATAGCTCTTTTAAAAACGGAAACGGAAATAACCAGAGAGAGCATTCTCGAAAAATTCACCCTATCAGCTGCTGCAATCTCATACTATTAATCTAGACAGAAGTGAGTAGTCTTTGTCGATAGATCTCTATTTTAGTATTTTGTCGAAAGCGCTTCTTTTCACGAATTTATATATTACGANGGATTGACTGACATTAATCATTATGAAGTGAATTGTTATTTACTCTATATTCAGGGCTACAAATAATTAAATTGTTTTTAAGAAGCGAGAAGTGTAATAATACCCATCAAAATAAATGGAACATAGGGTCATATTTAAAACTGAGAAACGAAAAAGAAAAGAGGTCATGATAAATTAGTTGTTTAAGAGGCGCATTTCATGCAGCACGTTCTTCGACATCAGATATTGACTAATGTCCTCAAAATAACTCTTAATATTTTGAGCAAAAAAGGATTAACATCATTATCGTATCTGCTGCCTGTACGTCGTTATATAAAAAAAAACTTTTTTATCGAAATAAAATATTTGGATTTTCTTCAAAGATCTCCTTAATTATTTCAAGTGTTATTAGATTGACCAAATAGAATATTTTATTGGAAAAAGAAGACATAAAGCAGAACACCCTACTTTATGATTCGGCTCATTAAAATTCCTCAAAAAATATAATCAATTTTTTTCTGTATCCTTTTTTATTTGCTCGATTTTTAAATCGAGAATAAATTTGATGTAATTCAATTAAAAGCAAAAAGTCCTTAATAATTTAACGGAGGAACCTTTTTTTGAAAAAAAGTTACGTCAAAACCTCAGTAGCGAATGATTGATGTTGTTCAATATATACTTTATCAACTTTTGAAGCACATCATTTGATGACATGGAAAACTGTTATTAAATTTTAAAACTCAGCTCATCAATCAAATTTCGCACTTTCTCTTTTACAACACATTTGTGTGCATTTTAGAAAGGCTTCTCTCGTTTAAATCGTTATTGAGTTATACTCATCTTATTTAATTTGCAAAAGGCTTTAAATTAAGCGGAACTTAGCTTCTGTAGAGACTAAGTCCAATTCCACGGGAAAAGTTATTTTGATTACTTTTAATATCAGATTGAATATTTGATACACTGTAAGAAGTTTCTCGAAAAAAAATGTTAAATAACAAACTATTTAACAGCTATTTTTTCATATTCAAAGAAAACAGTAAAAAAAAAACCGTAAATAAGATGGTAATCAAACTGTTAATAGTGAAAAAAACTGTTTAATAACTGCTTTCACCTAATACGGTTAATCAACCAGAATATTATCACACCATTTAAATCCAACTAATGAACCTACTTGGTTTCTTGCAACTGATTGGATATAATAGCCGAGAGGGCTAATCTGTCAATCTCATGACCAACAGAACAGGGGTTCGAATCCTAGCGTTGATACCATAATATTTTCTACATTTCCTTCAACACATGAAGTGCTTCAAATGCCCTGCACTCCACAATGTGAGCCCTACACTCATCAATGCTCATTACCTAACAAAAAACCTATCTCCGATGTCCAGTTAAATTTTTTTTCTTATGAATTTGAAACCATGCTAGTTGCAAATGGTTAAAAACCTTATGATTTGTATTCATGGCTTTATACCCATACTAGTTGTAAACGGTTTCAAAACCGTATAGGTAAAAAGCACATCGTACCATAAACTTTACGGTTAATCGGATGGACAAACTGCTTACGGTTAACATAATTTTAGCCCATAAATTCATAATTTTGGAAAGAAAACTCTAACAGTGTAGAAAATTAAAGCACGTATAGTAACTTTGGAATAAAGAGGTTTATAGATAAATAATACCTTGTTTAAAACGAATTGCAGAATACCTCTGCCTTACTCCCTATGACTCCGCAAATTCCTGGGAAAACTTTTGAGATATATTTGTTATATAATCTAGGTCTTAGAGAAGTATGCTTATAAAGTTATTTTGAAAAGTGTATAGTGCTCAAGAAAAAAATTTAAATACCTAGAATAACTTTTGATCTAATCGGATTTTTCTTACATACCAATACTCAATGATTCGGCGTCTTAAACTTTAATATGCTGATTAATTAATGCTGACGATATTGCAGACGATTTTTCTGAATAGGTATGTCTTTTTTTTGACGGATTCGGATACTTGACACTCAAAATATGGAACACAGCTGCAATCTGGAAAATATGGAGTACGGGGATATTTTGATTAGGAGGGCGTTCTAGAGATTGGACATCGTAAAGTTAATTTTACTTCTTGCGTATTCTGTAATGTATTGAGAACTTTTTATGATTGAGTTTTCGTATAAGGAAATACGATCATTAGAACAAAAGTTATTCAAGTTGCTCTTTCTTGCGCACTGTACATTGCCAGGAAGACCTTTTAACTCGAAAAATATTTTTTAATAAATAGTTTTTTCAGAAATATTTTAAATTTAGGATTTTTATCAAAAAGAAAACAATTTCAAAATTTATGCTTCAAATAGAAATAAAATAAAAATATTTTTATCGTTGAGGAATATATTAAGATGAAAAATATAGTTGAATACACTCTTCAATGCAATATCAATATTCAATACACTCTCCAATAGTTCAATGCACTCTTTCAATATAAGAAAAAACATAGAGAAAAATGTCAATGTAAAGAGAATGGTATGCTCGAATCTGGAAGTTTATAACAAATAGTGAAATGGTGCAATAGTAACGAATATAAGGTACTGATCTCAGCAGAAATCAAGCTATTCTAAACATACCTTTGCTACCAATGGTTCAATTAAGTATTGTGGAATTATTTTAAATTACCAATATAAATTGCTTATACCAAATTAACACCAATATTAATGTAACCAATATTAATTGCTTCAATGTACAAGTATATTTTGTGAATTCAATCAACAATAGAAAACATCATGCTCGAATTTTTATGGTTTTAAAAGTTATTGAATAGTGGTACGTTGACCAGGTCAAGAAAGGCAATATGTTGCTATAATAATATGTTTTGTATAATGTATGTTATAATAGTATGTTGTTTGCTCAAAGCAAAATTTCGCAGCGTGTCTAATCAAATATAGTCAAGATATTGTGAGGAAACTCATTTTGAAAAAAAGTGTGATTAAAGTTCAGTTACAATGTGTTTTCTTGTCTTGATGAATAATAAATCATTTAAGGAATTCGGGTAATATAATGATAAGTCATATTTTAAATAGTTCAGTAGAGCGTTTTGGTGAAAAATACTATGATTTTCTCGTTTTTGTGTGTTATGCTGTTATCTAAACAAAGCTGCAGAAAGTTGATAATTACCTAACTGGAAACCATATTAAGGTTCAATTAAGAAATATTTTTTGGAAAAGATATGGATAATCTTATGCTACCTAAAGTCTTTCCTTTACCTCCAGAATTCAAACTGAATTGTCGACAATATAATGATAAGATAAACGCCACGATTTTCTTGTGTCCGTGTGTCATACTTTTACATAGCAATAATTCTGGAAAATTGTAAGTACCTAACTAGAAACTCTACTATGGATTTAATTAAGGATTCTAATTCAATTGTATTTGTATCTTTATTTAATTGTCAGTCAATTATTGTACCTAATTGTCAGTAAGTCAAATTTTCAACTAGTTCAGTAGAGCAGTTTTGGAAAAAAACTCAGTCGTTTTTTTTTGTGTCCGTATGTTGTGCTGTTATCTAGAGGAAATTTCCAGAAAATGTGCAAATACTTAAATAGGAACTATACTAAGGATTAATTTAATGTAAGAATGTCCCCTTTGGAAAACATGTGGCTAATTATTATAATGCCCCAAGCACTTATTCATAACTAACTTGCACTTGCATACATACTTAACGGCGCTTGTATCCGGAACTGTTGTTAAATTCAAATGTCTGATTTAATAATTCTTCCTTAAAAGGAATATAATAATAATAATTCCATTTCCAGAGAATACTTAAAGTTGTAAATTAACTCAAGAGTTGTTTACTCGGTAAATCCTTTAAGCCGATAAGCAGTTCCATTAAGTATAAACACACTCCATTTCTCCGTTAAATATATTTAAAAACATAAAACGTATCCATACTGTTTTGAAACACGAATTTCGCCCGTAAGTCCAATATATTCAAATTATGCCCCAGAGAACGCCATTTCCATTCTATCTAAATGACCACTCGTAACTGCCATATTGTGAAATATTTAATTGGCACAAGTCAAAGCCATTGTCGCCAACAGCGCCATTAACTTCTGAAAGAGGGGCACACCCAAGGATGCACTTGGGCAAATTAATGACCCTTAATAGTTAGGGAAGAGGATTACTGTTCAGGCTCTGAGCCGTCTGCTTGATTGAATACTACCTCAGAATCAGTTATTTCAGAAATTTTGTAATTACTTCCGATGATGTCTTCAAATTTATCATAATTTTATATTGTAAGAAGTCATTTCATGTGTCGATGAAAATCAATACCTCTAAAACAAGCTGAGGTCAAGAATTTCAGTGTTTGGTTGAATTAATTTTCAACATTTCAAATATAGCTTCGTTGTAAAAATATATATAAGAGGCGTTTTTCAAAACTAGTACATCTTTGCTTGAAACTGTAGAAGTTAATTTCTGGAAAATCCCTAAAAATATTTTGAAACTCCATAGCCTAATTTGTATGGTAAAATCCATTTTTTTTGCAAAGTCTTTTTCTTAACTTACTAAT
This sequence comes from Parasteatoda tepidariorum, assembly GCF_043381705.1. Classification (NCBI taxonomy): domain Eukaryota; kingdom Metazoa; phylum Arthropoda; class Arachnida; order Araneae; family Theridiidae; genus Parasteatoda; species Parasteatoda tepidariorum. The sequence continues at coordinate 79,010,504 of NC_092205.1, read as the reverse complement.
ATAATTTTACACATATTACAGTCTAGATAAGATAGTACAGTCAAATCAGTACTATTCGGATATCTGAATTCAAGTTTAATTCATTGTCAAAATGTCAAGCAGCCTCCTCTTAGCATGTGGCAAAAATTTTTACGTCCTCGGGAGTTAGAATTTTCAGGAGAATTCAAAGGTGATAAATGAGATAAAGAAATTTAAATATTGCTTTCTAGTCAATGGATGTATTGCTTCCTGAGTATATTTTTTTACAATAGCGAATGATATAAGGCTTGGGATGAAAATGTCTCAATCTTGAAATAGATAATAATTTTGTGTAAAAAAAAAAGGATTCAATGTTTGAACAGTACCAAGCCTAGTGTTGCTTCTTAGTAATTTTTTCAAGCAGTATCGAATTCCCCTTTCGTCTAAATACCCACTAGGTATCCATATCAAAAGTATACATTGCAACAAGACTTTAAAAAGTATTTGATTTTTTTTGTTGTAAATTCTGAAATATTGGTTCTATTTACTCTAGTTAGATATCATTCAATTTAGAGTGATAAAAACAAGAAACATACTTTACTTTCTGATAGTGTCAGGTACGTAAACAGTAATAAGTTTTTTTGTACATAAAACCCTAATAATATCTTACCTATTGGGCTTTTACACTAGCGAGCAAAAGTCTTTGGTCATACACAATATTATAGATTGTCATATGAAATGAAGTAAAATAATGTTTAATATTTCTGCATTTCCTTTATTAAATTAATAGTATATTTTGTGTTTAGTAATTTTCGTAATTGTATTATTGGATGAATTTCTTTGTCCCCAATAATATTTAGCTACAATACAATTTTAACTCATAAATATAAGTTTTGCAAATTCATTTACCGAGTCCTAATCGTAATTTTATGTGTACACTGCAGTTTAATATCGACATTTGTTTTTATAGAATATGTTCTTATATGACTCGAAATATAAGAAAAACGGATATAGGAAAACGAAATATAAGAAAACGAAATATAAGAAAAATTTATTCGATCCTTTGCGATTAAAAAACAAAAATAATAAGAATTCCGAACCTAAGTTTATGACACGCATGTTGGCTCAATATAAAACTGAAATAAAACCCTGCAATAAAAAAAACCACAGTAAGGCCAGAATGCTTTTCGCAGGTTTTCTCAAGCTCGAAGGGAAATGCGCCCCGAGCAAACAGCACTGAGTGCCTTAAAACGATCCCTTCCAACAAAAGACCCACAAAGAGACCCTGAAAGAGATGGAAAGACTGTGCGGATGAGGACTTTGCCCTCCTGAAAGTGAAGAACCGGAAATCGATTTCTGGGAGAAGTAAAGAGAGTCTAAAAGATTATGAGTAAAGCCCAGGCCCACAAAAGGCTGTCCTCGTGCCAATGCTGTTAAATTACATGATGCTGATAAAATTCTAATCTATTAATCCTATCATTTTCAAATCGAACTCCTTCGATTTAACGTAATAGAATATTCCGGGAGTAATACCTCATTTGACTAGATAGCAAAATTTAAATTTCTCTCTCGTTTACCTTTCCTTTACCTATTCCGTAATAACCGGAGTATATGGAGTTATTTCTTACTACTTACGAAGGGTACTTTCATTAAGAATAGAGTAGAACCCTTTTTTTCTGTTCTATAAGAATCTATATTTGCTTTATCATTTTAGTTACATTTTTCATTATTTTCTTTATATTTAAGCGCTTCTCATCTTATGCGTTTAAATAGTTTTCACTTCAGCGAGGATGAAATATATTTTGGAAACATCATAAATATCTCAAATTTCTTTTTGTTTAAGTAGATCATGTTACTTGCCATCATAAAATGTGCATTAATTTACTATTTGAAACAGAGAGAGGGAGATCTAGCAAATTAATTTACAATCAAAACAAGGAGACTTTTAAGAAATCGTGAAAAAAAGAGCTTAAAAGAAATAAATCTTTGAACAAAAGACAGAAAGGTTTTCGAGGCTCTTCAACATCCTCTCCAGAAAATCATCCATTACAAAAGTGCTCTTAAAATAAATCAAACTATAAATATTTAAATCGCTTTTCCTCTCATGTATAGAGCCCATTCATTGGATTGAACAATAATACCTTTTACCTCTGTACCATAAAAGAATTTAATTTTCTCAGAAGAAAAGACGGAAAAAATTCTGATTTCCATTAATAAACCCGGAATCTAAAAAACAGCACGTACGAATCAAAACGAAAAAATGAAATGATTATATGACTGCACTATTAATAACACAGGCTTGAAAAAGATTATTAATAACACAATTTAATACTGATGGTTATTTCGAGCGATAATAAAGAACTTTCTAGTGACTTATTTTCAATTCTATTCCATGAAATTAGAGATAAAATATTCTAAGAATAAAATTGAAATAGTGAGATGTTCTAAAAACTGTTCTCCTAAATATAAATGTTTAAATCAATTCATACATATTACTTTTATTTCGTATTTAAGAAAATCCATGTCGAGATTCAATGATTTGTTTAGTAGTTTTTTGTAGTTCAGTTTTTGTAGTTCTTTTTTTTTGTTGTGTTTCACAAAAGACTTCATTTGCTCAGACGAAAAGAAAAAACCTTTTTCCTATTTTCCGTGAGTAGAATCGGAATCCGGATAACAGAACTTTCGAATCAAAACAAATACTGTAATAAATTTGTTTTTATACTCTAAACACGAAAATAAAAAAAAGGTTAACTTAATAAATAAGTATATAGAGAGAAAGGTAAAAACGATATCGTTTGCAAAAAAAGAATTTCCACATCGCTAAGGCAGCTTTCGTTAGATATATTTTGCTCGATACTGGTGTCTTCTTTATATTGATTGGTGGTTTTCTGTTTTTTTAATCAATCCATCAATAAACCGAAGAATGCAGACGAAATTGGAAATTGCAGGTATATTTGACGAAACTTTTTCTGCGGAAACGTGATAAATTTAATAAAAATATCTTCTACGCTTTCAGATGTATTGTATTAAACTTGCGCATATAAAATGCAGAATTAGGCACAAATGAATTACCGGATTTTAAAGATTTATAATTTCGAAACTATTATACATATTATAATAAACTACATACATGAAATTTCCAAAAAATTTTTTTACTATATCAAGTTTTTTTTTCAGTTACTGGTTCGCTGTGTAATGATTTAATCTGTAATCAAATTTATTTTCCAAATTTTATATAATCACAAAGTAAACAGTTATGAATAGTTCTTTTAACTATTTTTGGCATAGGTGGTTCATGTCTATAGTTCATGCGATTGACTATTTTACCTGGTTACCATGTTTCCTGGTTCTTAATCATGTGATTTCTTTTTGTAAGGATACAATAAAGTTCATTTGGATAAAGAATATCAATATTAAAGCTTGAAGGAGATTGATTTATGGCGTTTAAAAATACTGCCATTGTTTTCTCGTTAAGCAACGAGACGATTAAAATTACCCGAGGTAACTTTCCCCCTTACAGATGCTTTCTATTGAAAATTGTCTATAAGTTAAACTTGTAAAAAACTTTTGCGGATTTAAATGATCAAAAAGTTCATAAATATTTCGACTACTTATCATTACTTTTATAAACCATATTTATAATTGTATTCGTTAAATTGTTAGATGTCAGTTATACATTTCTTACAGATAATTACGAGTGGAAATGGCGAAAAATTAACATCCATGTAAGTACATAATCTGATTTATTATTTGCAGTCTTATTATATGCCGACAAAGAAAAACTAATTAAGGAAAAAAAAAGAATCATTAAATTTAAAAAACACCGAGCAATTAATAAGGAAAAACATCTATAAAATGATTATTTGGGACTTGGTTATTGCAGTTTGTTATTTAATAAAAAGAGTTTTGAAAATCACCAAATATCTCAATCATTTTAAATTATCCAAAGTCATTATCTAACTTACTTTTATACTATTTTATTATTTCTTTAGTTTTAAGTTTTCCTTTGAATAAAATTTTTATTGATTTTCGATTAAATTGACATCTGACAGGGAATTTTTAATATAATCAGTAAAAAATCGATTTTTTTTTGCTTCAATTCATTGCACTGGAAATAAATCTATTATTAGCGCTTTAACCCCTATTGTACATTAAATTAATTTAATGCTTAAAGAAACTTCTATTTTTAACTATTTCGCTTGTTTGTTAAAAAAAATTAAAAAAACTAAAAAAGAATGAGAAAATAAAAAAAAACTGATAAAAAATTAAAATATTCCCAAATATTTATTTATTCATTCATTCATTTTTTGGGGGGATTAAAAAAAAGTTTTTTTTCAATGCAAAGAATAAGTTAAATGTTAATTAAAAAAACAGTTAATTGCTAATTAAAGTTAATGTTAAATGCTAATGTTAGTGAACTAACATTAACATGTAACTGAAGTTAAATGTTAATTTAAAGAGAAACGTTTCGAACGCATGCTAATCATTAAAATTGATCAAAACTCAGAAATGTGTGAAACTGCATGTAGCATAAAAATATATTTAGTTTAATTCCATAACATAATATGATGAAACCATGCATTTAATTTCAAAAAACAGTACAGGCAATATGTTTAAAACTTAAAAACAATGATGCACACGATTAACTTAAAAACAAATTTAATTAGTACACACCTTAACTGAAATAAAGAAGACCGTTTTTAAAATTGTTTAAGCAACAGTATGGAGTATATAATGTTAAACTGAAAGTCCCTTCAGTATATAATTTTATACTTCCTTCTTAATATTTCAAGCTTTACTTGATCTTGTTTAAGAGATGTTTCTTTCTTTTTTTAAAAAGAAAAAAAAAACATTTTTTTTACTTGCAAACGAAGAAATGAATAAATAAAGTTGTATTATGTTTTTGAAAATAGTAAAAAAAACTTTTAGTAGCTAAAAAGGCTTTCATTTAGAATCAGAAAAAGTATCTTAAAAGCTTTGTTCTTTACTTGGAATTAATAAAGATAATGCTGTTTGTTTGGAGATATAAAATACTCCTTGTCCCCGCCAAAACATATTTACAATGGAAAGAGTAGCGCGGGATTTATTTATTTTTGTTTTTTTTTTTAAATGTAAATAATCCTGTTTGTAAACTTTGCTTTAGTTTATTTAGAACTCTGATGCTATTCAAAAAAATTATTTTTTCTTTCGAATTAGTACTGAAATTTTAAAATTCGCCCAGTTTTTGTTATTTTAAAAAACTTTTTTGTATAGTTATGTTTTAAGAACAGCGAATTGAAGAATAGTGGAAGATATTAAGTAAAAATATAAATTGAATGCAAACTTTGACCTTAAATTGCAATGTTTGTAATGAAGAAAAAATATTATAACTAATGCTTATTTAAATAACAAAATAACTTGAAGAGCCTGATTGAATGATAATAAATATTAGTATTGAAGAAATACTGATGATGTCATCATAATAAGTTTGGGAGAATCTCACGCGTCCGTAAATTAACCAACAAATCTTTAATAAGCTGTAATATGGTATTTTTAAAGGCCCATTTTTAATTAGTTTATTGAATCATTGTCTTTTGGCTATAAGAAGGATTTTTTAATTTGATGTCGTCAAAAAATAAGAGGAAAACGAAGTATCGAAAATAAAATGATAGTTCTGTGTCGCCTATGGTAAAGTTAGAATCTATACCATGCTGACCCATACAGGAAAAAAAAGCACAATCAAAAGGATTAAAAATTAAGTATATGCATCCTCTAACAATTAAGAATAAAAAGTAAGCTTTAAATGTAAGGTAATTTACATAATCTAGTACATTTTGCTGAGCATATATTTTAAGTTCTGAAGAAACTTACTTCAGTATCCAACTCAGTAGTAAGAAATGAGAAAAAGAATATAACGGATTATGTAAATAGGGAGTTTGTGAAATTTTTCCCTAAATTTCAACTTTTAATTTTTGGTGTGGAATAAATTAAGCATTCCAAAATGTTTGAGTGAAATAATGAAAGTATTTTTGAATTTTTCACTGAAAAAATAAATGCCTGAATTTCCCAGAACTTTTTTTCGTTTTTACCAAAACCGGTTCCTGGTATGCGCTACAAGCAAATTTTTTGTCAAATTGACGAAATAATTATAGTCACTTTTTCGAGGAAAAGAATTTCGTTGGAAGTAAAAAAAAAAATTTCGTCATTCTATTTCTTTAAAAAAAAAAACTTGTAGTGCTTAATGTATCTAATCTTACTTATAAAGACTTTATCGTGTTTACCATAGGGCTAGTTCAATGTTGCCTTAATAACACAGGAAGGAAAATTAACCCGTTCTCGAAGCAGGATTTGAGCCTGGGATGTCGCAGGTACGAGGCCATCTCATTGATCACCATACAGCCCGGTCGGCACTCTTCGTCATTTTAATTTTTATCGCCTAGTTTTTAATTTCTATCGTTTCGTCATTCTAGTTAGCAATCTCTCATAATGCCCAACGAAGAGTTTTCGAATTGAGGAAACTTTTTCGTCAAATATTTGAGAGTTTGCGTTCACTCACATATCGCGTGATTTCATGACGAAATGATTCTCAAAATTAACGAAATGCAGCTCAAGGATTGCCGAATTATCAAAAGTGAAGAGTTTTATTTCGAAGAGCGTATAAATCGTGTAAAAATTTAAAGAAACTTATTTTTATCCAATAAATTCAAAAACGTGATAGGTTCATTAATACACTTTTTGAACTTACTAATATAACAGTTCATGAGTTGTGCAAAATTCGAAAACCAGTTTTAACATAACTATTTTATTTTATAACCGTCTTTAACAACCAACCCAATTTTTGGTTTACTGCTATCAATGTTCAACTCCGTTGCATTGCAATTTTGAACCCAATACGGAAGACAATGGAACTTCAGGTATTCATATTGTAAGTATTGTAAGAAATTTACCTTCATGGCAGATTCTTGCTGCAACTAACTAGAATTTGCGTTACGGGAAGAGGAAAACCACGAAAACTTCCCACAGTTAGACTGCGGGTAAGGGGACTCTAACCCATGATCCATCTACCCCTGAGGGTATTCTGCGTCAGCACTGTAGTCAGTACAAGCCGAGTACGGAATTCGTATCGACCAGTCATCTCTGGTATTTGAACCCTGTATACCTTATTGGAAGGCGAGCTCTCTATTCCCTGAGCCACCATGCCTCTAACATACTTATAACGGTGAATATGAAACGTGATCACATATGAATTGTGAAAATATGATCTGAACCCCTTTTAAGGAAACTAAAATAATACTTAATGAACTGTGAAAAACTTTAACATCACGCTTATTGTAAATAAATTCCACGGATGGCTCTGTATGAGCGGTATGGTGTTGAGCTACGCTTAACCCTACGGTAATAGAAAACATTTAAAGCTCAATAATACATATTTTGAATTACGTAATGCGATAGTTCATGTGTTGCACGGAATTTGCGAGGCAATTTAAATACTTAAACTGTGAAAAATGTGCACTGAGAAAAAAAAAAGTGCTGTCAAAACTAACAGAATATGGTAAAACTCACCATGTTTCTTGCCTTATGGGGACACCGAAAAGTTCAGTATTTTCCACCGAAACGCTTTGGTAATGATTTTGATAAAATCAGCAGTAAAATATAATTTTATTACATGTAATAAAATTTGGTAAATTTTGATACTTTCATCTTGATATCTTAGCATGGTATGAAATCCATTTATTCCGTTTAGGTTTGTACTGTTTACTTAAATGTGTGGTAAAAAGAACTATAATTTTGAAAATCAGGATTAACCATTACCATATGAACGAAAAAATTATCAAACGAATGATTTAAATACCCTGTAATTTGATTTTATTAACTAGAGTTATGATTATTTACTTTTTTATTTATTAACGTTTTTTACCAGAAACTTCATTACACTACAGTATGAAATATTTACCCCGACCTGCCCCAATTTAGGGCATACGGGTAAATGTTTATTAAAATCAAGAAAAACAGAAAAGTACATGAAATACAAAAAGTAGCAAACAGTATGGTAGTTACACTACAGTATGGTAGTTATATTACAATTTTTTTCCTCTGTGTGAAAAGCACATTTAAACACAGTAAACTAACTTTTTAAGTAAACTAATGCACTAGTTAATGAGTTACGTAAAATTTGAAAACAAACTTTGCCAGCTAAATTTTACAAAAAATGTAAAGCGCGTCAACATACTTTACAAGTTAAGTAATGCAATAGTCTATGAGTTAGGGAAATTTTGAAAACTCATTATAACATCGATATAATAGAAAATATCTCAGGCGAGTTTTCCTATAATAAAACATTAAGACTTGATATGAGTCCAAATCTTCTGTACTTCTTAAAAATTACTTGTTATTATGCAAAACACATTACCAATGATAACCGATATCTACAATCAAATCTAATTAAAATTACTAATTTACAAATGAAAGCTTGACGCAAATGAAATACATAAGAATAAATCAAGAGGGCGAAAGGAAGTTGGCGTCAAATTTACTAAATATCGATAACCGATAAAGTAGTGCAGTTTGAACAGGTGGAGATCGCGTAGATTGGATGTGCATTATTCCAATATGTTTAACCATCTTTTAACGAAAAGGTTGTCAAAATCTTTGGAGGCAGCACGTGCAAAGTAGGATTATTGATTATGCATCAGGGATAGTGTCCGTTAAAGAGGGATGGGGAAGCTAAAATGCCAAAACAGGTCGAAAAAAAATTAATAAAATAATAGGGCCTTCTTAGTAATTTATGAGTGTTAAATACTTTCGCTTATCTTTTGTTGGCCGGAATAAGTATTATTGATCCGAACACTCGTTCATTACATTCATCATGAAAGTGTCAGGAATCTAAATGTACTTCGTGGAGGGTACTCCTGTAGATAAATTACTCTTGAAATGATAAAAATGAATAGTCGTATTTGGCTGTAAACTGGCGTTAATTGGTTTTTAAAACTTTATACTGAGAGATTCATTAAAGGCGATGTATAGAGTTTTTTTGAAAATGGAATATTAAAATTTAGGTGCAATTTGATTGATGAATAATATAACTTTCTTATAAGAGTTGAACTAATTTTGCCCATCATAATTTTGAAGTGTAAAAATTAATAATAGAAATGAAATTTGAGATATCATCAAAATCCTCAATTCAACCAATTCAAATCAATATTATAAAAAGTACATATATGTGTCCGATTTTGTAACCTAACTTTCTGTCTGCAGAACTCATACTGAGTGCTATGAATTAATATATGCAAAAATATTGTATTATATCAAAGGTGAGCTTCTCTAAAGTGAAAAAACTCAGCTGTAGATAAAAAATGGGAAAAAGGATCAAAAGTTATTCAGGGGATAATTATTTCTTTTTTCGCATTGTTTTGTGATAAAATTAATTGATAAAGTAGAAGCTAGTTTTGATAAAAACATTGGCAAAACATCAGAATTCGATCGTTCAAAACAATAAACTAACTAAATTATGCATATTTATTTCAATAGCATTAGGAATGAGAGAAATAGGGAGAGAGAGGCTTAAAGTAAAATATATTTCATTCATTTTACATTTTTACGAAAGCAAAGCATTTTGTTTATTATTTGAAAGTATCATCTTGAAGCAAAGATATATCATTAAAAGAAAACCATTATGAAGCATTCCACATCAAGTAAAAATGCATTAGTAAATATAGAATATTAATATTAATTGAACGAATAAAGGCCAAGATAATCGTAAAAGCGTTACATGGTTTGTATTTCGAGGTGAATAAATAATAGGCATCAAAAGTAAGTCAAAGACGGACTGAAATTTATACAAGAATGAAAGTAATTAATCCTTGAATTGTGGACCCTAGATTGATTTCACTGTATTACCAGATTTATTTCTCGAAAATCAAACCAATGCTTCCTTAAGCTAAACAATTGAAAAATGCATCTTTATAGATTTATGGTTTTAAGTATAAAACAAATACTAATCAAAGTGCAATTTTTTTTTACAAAATTGGTGAAGATTTTTAAATTTCATTACTTAAAGTTTTTTAAATAAGGGAGTGTTATAATTAATCAGAGGTCTACAGCTCTGATTCTACTGAATAGATATGGATGAAACTTTAAATATATAATATGGAGATCATTGAATAGAGTTTGAAAAAAATAGTTTAAAATTTTTTCTATATATGACGCTGTATTGTTAAAAAGGATTTGAGATAGAAAAAAAAATTGGAATTTTTTTAGTAGACGGAGCTGTTTTTTCTGAAATCAAAGGTAATAGAGGCAAGTTGTGAAAAAAGCAAGTGTGCACTTGCAGGAGCTGAAGCATCCACAAGTTTTTCAGTTGTCACTTTTAGCTCGTTAGCACGAGCACTAAACATTACGTGTGCAACCGCTATGATTTTAAGTAAAGTTTCGCCCTTACAAGATGCATTTCGTGCAGCAATTGAAACCATAAGATTATTCTACTTTGATTCTGCCTTGTGCATTCTGGCGAGAATGGAAGTATATAAGCACTGGCCATTGCCAATCATGTGGACAGATGAAGTTCTTTTTCATTAAGCTGGTGCTTGTAAACACATAGAATTGTCACGTATGGGATTTCGCCAATTTTGATGCCGTGCAACAACATTCACTGCATTTCCCACACGTCACAGCATGAATTTGCAGTGAATTTCATTGAGTGCCTATGCTTCTTCGAGGAAGTCATTGTGCATATGTTTAGTAGGAATACAGTTACCATTCACCGATACGGTGCTAAAGGATCATGTTACCCCAACGTTAATATAAAAAAGCTCTTTGGACATAAAAGTATCAATGCAAAATGGAGTATTCCCATACCACAAGATGTGTAAGGAGAGTCATTCTATGTCATATTTGATGATCTCATCTCATGAACGTGTCATCTCCCGTACAAGCCTGCATCGTCCACCGTGTCTCCCTCATTTCTAATGAAATGTTGTGGGAAGCTGTTGACAACGCAGTGGTATAATTTCAGCATACTGTTGACAGACAGGTACGAACATATGTCACATATGTGTAAGTAAATAAAATATATCGAGCACATATGTGTAAGTAAATGAAATATTCTGTCATTCCTTAGTATTGTTACAATCTCATTCCTTTTTTATATCATCCCCTGTTAGAAAAAATTCAAACTGTTTCTGTTTTTTTTCTTTTTCTTCTTTTTTCTTTTCTTTGCTTTTCTTTCTTTCTTTCTTTTATGATGGAAAACTTTAAACCGCGTGATTGACTTAATATATATTTGAAACTTTTCGGACCTGTTCATAAGAGCCTGAACTATGGACCTCTGAGTACTGCAAGTTTAATTTTAACCACCCTTTAAAAATTAAGTTTAATGACCGGAGAAGAACTTTCTAAGCTTGTTCATAAATCCTAATAAAATGAAATTTAATTTTCCTTCAGAACTAAACTTTAAATAAATTGCATAAAATTTAAGTTTTAACTAAAATTTTAAAAAAGAAATTTTCCTCTTTAGTTTCTTTTTTCATAAGAAATATTAGCATAAGTAGTTTTTACTTCGTTTTTATTAAATCATTAAAGTGTTTAGAGGATCGTATCTAGCAACTAAAAGATTGACAATTTTCCGACTAGTTACAGCACACAAATTTCAACAGGAGATCTGTTTATGACAAAAATACATCTTTTATTTGTCTCCGGTATTTGTTTAGTGATATTTACCTTTCATCGTCATTCAAAATTTTGATAGCCTCTCATCTAAATCAAATATTTGGTGCAAAGTTCAAAAGAAAGCAATCATAATAAATAAAATAAAATTTTAAATATTAATTTTTTAAGTGAAATAACGATGATAAGATCATATGTTTTTCGCCACACCTAAAATAAAAAATACAGAATATGCATCACTCCAATAATAGACCTTTATCACCATCAGAATTGCTGCCTAGTCTCTCGAAAGCCATGAGTCTTACGTTTTTCGTTTTAGTTTTGAAAAGATTAAATAACAAAAGTTTACTTGAAATTTAGTATTTTTGCCCTTTAATTAAAAATGTAATACTTTTTCTTTTTAACCTACTCTAAAAACGTACTTTTAAAATTTTTTGACAAATTTTAGACAATTTTCAAAGACTATTGTCGTAACATTGTTATATAATATCTTAACATTGATGTTTCATAATAAATACCAGATTAAGTACTAATTTTGTAATTAAGTAGCTATTTAATGAAACAAGCATAATGTTTTCGGAAATCGAGAAATCTTATACTTAAAGAAATATGCTAATCAATATCTAAAATAACATTTCAATCAATTTAGAAACCAACTATTTTTAATCAATTATCCATCTGCGCAGAGACAGAAGCAAATTAATACAAAGTGCTGTATAATTGTGGTAATTATAAGCCTCCGTCAGCCTGTCTCCAAGGAAATTCGTTACGGGAAAATTAAGAACTTAATCAAAGGAAGTTCCTGGAGTGATTTCCGCAAAGTCAGAAACAAAAGAGTTTAGAACGGTGATAGAGAGCCGCGTGTGATGTGATTCCTTTATTTCTGCATCGAAATTAAATTATTCACGCCGGAAATTCTGAAACTGAGTAAGAAAGAGTGAAGCTATATATCATGGCCACCGGATTCATTAAAGTAGCGTTATTTTGCCCTTTCTTCCCATAGTCTTTTGTTGAAAATAGAAAAATTGGGGCTATTCCCGAAATCTTTTCCCTCAACTGCAGCATAAAGAGTGAAGATTGAATTATTTGTTACGACAATGCGATGGAATAGAGTTTTGGGACAGAGGAATGTATTAGTTCTATTTGTCTCTTACTTATTTTGGATTTCAACCATTATTTTCACTGCCTGCATTTTGTTTACTTTCGTCTGGAAATAAATATGAAGCTTTTTCTCACTACACGAATAATGGTACTTTTCTGAAAGTCTAAGACAAGTAAATCCACCTATTTTTATTTATTTACTCTGTAAAAAATGGATACTCAAGGATCTTTGTTTTTGACGAAATCGTTTCCGGGTATATTCTCTAAGCAAAAATTTCGTCAAACTGACGAAATCGTCACTTCTTCGAGGAAACCAATATCGTCAAAATAAAAAAAGGATTTCATTGATCTATTTCTTCCAAAAAACATTTATTAAAGTAAACACCTCACAGTGCCTAATGTATTTAACTTTTCTAATAACCATGGGCACTATACAAAGGGGCACATTGCAACAAGGGCAGATAGAACAGAGAGATAAATTAAATGTCCGAGGCGGTACTCAAACCCCGGATCTTCTTGGCACTAGATCAACTCCTTGATCACCATGCACTCCTGTCATCTTAATTCGTCACTGTATTTGCTATTGACTGATATTCATCTCAGTTTCGTCATTCTAGTTAATATTCTACCACAATGCACTACGATAAGGTTTCGAGTGGAAGAAACATTTTCGTCTTATATTTGAGAGTTCGCGTTTCGTCACAAATCACGTGACTTCATGACGAAATGATTTTCAAAATCAGCAAAATGCTGTTCAAAGATTGCTGACTAGTCAAAAGTGAGAGTTTTGTTTCTCAGGGTGTATTTATTTTCAATGCTAAATAAAATTAGCATTTCTACTTGATTAATAAATCAAGAAAAATAAGATTATATTTTAAGGAAAAAAAAAGATTTTATTTTGATTACTCATAGTTTATTAATTTTTTGCCTGGAAATCGATAAAAATATTACAGTCACTTTCGCTCGGAAATATTTTATATTAGATATCGTGCTGATTCATCTATTTTTAAATAGAAATCCACATCTATATATTTTTTTCGATACATACATTTAGTCCAGTTTTTAATAGAAATCAATATAAGATATTTTATTTATTTCACTCAAAAACATTTTATTTCATGTGATAATATGCTTTATTTATTGAATAAATTCAATCTTTTCATTTGTTGTGTAGGTTTTATTATTTATAAATGGAAATGTATATGAACCGTTTCCATAACACCTACCAAACAGATAATTAATTTTTTCATATTTTAGAATTTTAGATTTTATGATAATAACTCCATTTCCATTGTCGATCTACTATCTGGATCTAGATTGGGATTAATGAATTAAAAGTACCCCCAATATTGGATATCATATTTGTTTTTACTGCCTCTTAAAACATTTTTAGTATTTATTTTCCTGAAGATGTATGTCAGCAACGTTTAAAGGATATAAGTTCAATTTTTTCCGGTTACTTTTTTACTCCTTTAAAACTATTTCAGAATAACTCTTGACAACCGCTTTGATTTCATCACGATGCTTTGTATTATGATTAATGAGTACCGTACGAATTATTTCACTGATTCTTTAAAAAAAAATTAAAAAATTTTTATTTCATATTTTAGAAAATCGTGCAAGAGCTTAAAGTCTCTTGAAATTTTATTTTACAATATAGGGACATTGGCAGAATGTTTTAAAAGAGTTTAATTTAAAGTTAAATCAATCATTTCTCTAAGCATTAGTATATATAAATACATATAAAGATTTCATTTAAAAAAATTTATTTTATGCATGTCTTGCTTTCCTGACCGTTAAAGAATATAAAAAAGCAGAAGCGAGATAAAATACATCAAATTTTAAAATTATTATATGGTAATAAAAATATTTTGCATATTTCCAATTTTAAAAATGTTTTCGTTATAATGATATATATTAGTTTTCGAAAATTCAATTAGTAATAGCTAAATTAAAAACTTTTTTTAACACTATATTATCATAATGTAAGTTTTTCTCGAAAGAATTCTTGTTCAATTAATAGTTCAGAGAAAGAAAAAAAAGGTTACTTTTAATGAAAATTCAAATGGAGGGATTGCTTCGGTTATTTCCAGAATAATTAAGTTTTATGCTACAAATTTTAAATAAACAAACAATTTCATTACTTGATTATAATTTACTTTAAAGGAAAATCAAAATTAGAAAAATATATAAGAATTGGTGAAGTTTCTATAAAGATTAAAATTCTTTATAATTAAAATTTTATTAAAAAAATAGTTATGAAAGAATGGTTATTTTCACCGTATTTTGAGGAAGGTTATATTATTTTTTAAAAAAAATATTTCTAAGAAACTCCATAGGCTTTCTAAAGATTAGAAGGTACTGTAATGGATTTTAAGTCAAATTTACTTCAGGTTTAATTTCAAATTTGAAGCAGTTTTTATGGTTTTTAAAATAATATTAAAAATAATCATTGTTTGTGATTAACATTGATTCTTGTATACGTCTTACACTTTTGCGGGGGGAACAACAAACCTCGACTCACTTTTTAGCTTTAACTTTTATTTTTATGTAGTAAGACTCAATTTCAATGCTTTAGGCTAATACTAGCTTAAATATGCTAATAAGTTAATGCAAACAATAATTTGAGTTATAAAATCAGACTCAAAAGCCTCCCTTCGCACAATTATGAATTTCATTTATCTAAAGATAATTCCATTCAAAAAATAATTTTAATAATAATTTTTTCATTTATTATTTTATTTAAAATTTCTATTTGTAAGGTACATAAATTTTTACATGATTTTAAAGAATGTATTTCACAATGAAGAGCCAAAAAAAATTGGTATACCTGCCTAATATCGTGTATGGTCCCCGCGAGCTCGCAGAAGTGCCGCAACACGACGTGGAATGGATTCGATCAATGTGTGAAGTAGTGCTGGAGATAATTGACACCGCGAATCCCGCAGGGCTGTCCATAAACCAGTGGGAGTAGGAGGGGGTGGAGATATCTTCTGAACACTACGTTGCAAGGCATCCCAAATATGTTCAATAATGTTCATGTCTGGGAATGGATCCAAGAGCACTCTTCTGAATTTAGATACTTCGGATGGTAACCAAAATCCCCAGACATGAACATTATTGAACACATTGGGGATGCCTTGCCCTGCGGGATTCATGGTGTCAATTATCTCCAGCACTACTTCACACATTGATCGAATCCATTCCACGTCGTGTTGCGGCACTTAACGATATTAGGCAGGCATACCAGTTTTTTTGGCTCTTCAGTGTATGTAGCAAAATACAAAAATTTGCCAAATTATGTAGAACAGTTCCTGATAAATAGAATAGCAAATACCTGAATTTTTAAAATTCAATTTTTCAGAAACCATTTCATTAAAATTTTGTATTTTTCCATGTAAAATTATATTTTTAAAAGTCATGTAAAAGAGTGTATACCTGACAACTGTAATTAAATATAAAATGTTCAAAAAAGTAATAAAAATAATAAATAATTATTAACAATTACTTTTTGTGTGGAATTATCGTTGGACAAATAAAATTTACAATTGAGTACAAAAAATTTCCAATTCGCTTTAAAAAAATTTTTGGATATAGCAAAATATGCAAAAAGTAAAATTAACATTAAGTGGTCTAAGCTTTTGACAGCTCTCCGGAGAAAATTATTTGGACCATATTACCGAGATTGTGGCTATCCCTATATTTTAATACATAATTATAATACGTGAAAAGAAAGGGAATGTTTATCCAGAGAAAGTACGATTTTATGTCTGATCATCTACACTATGACATATATGAAGTCGAAGTCATTAAGATTGCGTCCCAGTATTTGAATATCCGATCATTAGATCAAAAATTATTCAGAATGTTTCACTTTTTTTGCACACTGTACACACTATAATAGTAAGCATCAAGATTAGATACAAATTTAGAGCAGTGAATTTTTTACAAGTCATCATGAAACTAAAAATTGACAGATCTGTTAATGGACAAACTTTTGAAAGATTTATTTGAAATTGAAGCTTTTTGAACAAGTACCAAATATTTAATCAATATAAAATTAACATTCACAGACTATTTTTGCAACAGGAAAAAATAAAAGTTCGAATCTAAAATGTCAGAACTTCTACTTTATTAGCTAATTATTAATTGAAATTTTCTACAAAAATATAATAAAAGTATTATGTAGTATAGTATAGTAGTCAAGTATAGTGTAGTATAGTATAGTAGTATAGTATAGTAGTATAGTAGTCAAGTAATAGCGTACCAAGATGTCATTAAGTCAAATACTTTATAAACATATATTGTAATGTAAACAAATATTCTTTTACATGGTTACAGACTTGACTTTAGAAAATAGACAAGGCATTGAATGCTAGACCTGACGTGATTTGAGCTAGCAGAATATAAGTGTAAAAATTTCTAAAAAAGTAATACGCGTAGTTTCTAAGTATACAAAATCATTAAGAATTTTTTTTTCTTTTCAATACTATTACTTGAAACTCGAATAAAAATAAGATACAATGTAAAAAAAATTTAACATCTAACATTTCAAAATTCATTTTCCTTTTATGTTGAATGAATAATGAAAACTGTCATGAATTCTTCGATAAATATTCAGTTCAGTAAACATTATTTCAATTTAAAAAAATATTTAAAAGACAATTGTAATTTCAAAATTGCTTCAAGACAAATATACCTTCAAGACAATTATACTTTCCAATATTTACTTAAAATAAACACATAGAGCTTAGTTATGAGATACTCATGGAATAAAATTTGAAATTTATTTACTAAATAAGCTTTATTTTTATTATTCACTTTGCCTGATTCAACTGTCGAGATGATTTTAGTTGGTTGGTGATAAAATACTTTATTGCTTTCTGAATAAAAATTTTGAGGAAATTTCGACTTAACATCAAAAAGGTTTTTGGAAAACCTATTAGAAGCATTTTTATTGCATTTCTTTTGAATGATAATGCTTTTTTCTTCGAGTTTTAGTGCTTAAGATAATCGGATCCACGCTTAAGCCTCTGCTTGATATTTTGAAACCCACAAAAAGCTGTTTTTCCTTTTTTCATCGAATGCAACAAAAGCACTTTTCAAACACATATTTGGGGTTTATGACTTCTTATATTAAATTTTGGGCAAAGTAGTAGAACAATATTCTTATTTGAAAAAAAACAAACTAGAAATGGACATCTTGAAGTTTCAAAATCCCTCGCAGACGTCGAAATCGTCTCTAGTTTGGTTCTAAGAATCGCAGTAAAGAATTCTTTTGCGATTTCAATAGGACTCAAAATCTGCCCAGTTTGACCGAAAATAATACCATAATATTATTTTTGCGTGCATAAAATAAACTTCTATTTTCTACTTCAATAAATTTAGTTTTCCACTTTATGTATTCCGTTGCCTGGAGGATTTGAAAGCATACTATTCACTTTGAAATGAATAACAAAACTCGAAACAAATAACAATGGTTATCTATTTGAATTCGAACGCAATTTAAGCATTTCCTTGCTCGTAGCATCGTAAGAAAACTGAATGGTAACATTTGTAGAAATATAATTTTGGTTTTCCTTCATGTGGCAACATGTTTATTCAAAATAACTCATAAAACAATTTATTTTTTCCTTTCTTATGTGGCATGTTTTTTTTTAAATAGATAAAATCATTTAGAAGCATCATTATGAGGTTTTCTTCTTTTTATTTTTCCAAAAGAATAAAAAAAAATATTTTTTTACATTTCTGTTCCAAATAACCATAAATCAATCCAAAATCAAGACACGAGGTTTGCTTGTTAAGGTAAAAGACATAAATTTTTAAATTTTGAGTTATGGAATCAAAAACATCTTTGAAAAAAGCTTTCTACAAATATATATATATATTTGATTACGAGTTTTGATTTTTAATGTATGAGACTCTTAATTAAATGTAAAACATTTTATTTGAAAGCAAAATACTTAGCATGAGACATAAATTCCTTTACTTGAAGAAGAGACGATAGTTATTTCGTCACTTTGATGAAATGTTCGCTCGGAGCATATACCAGGAAACAGTTTTGTCAAAAACAACGAAAGCTTCGCGAAATTTAAGTATCCACTTTTTACAATGCAATAAGTCAACTGGAGGTGGTCTGACTGTAACTTCTTAATGTTCTTGTATGGGAATTGAATTGTTATTAAAACGCAACTCCATTTGTAACCATTTGTTAGAAAAATTTTTATGTCAAGATTTAGAATTACAAACTTTGCAGTTTGAATTGCGAAAAGACATGGAAATACTGTGATCGAATATCTACATTAACCAAAAGATACTGGAATTTCATTGTAAGGAGAATTTATGTAACTCTAGTTGATCGTTGCCACAGTAAGTATTGAAAATTTTTGAGATCCTTATAAGGGCCACAGGAATGGGCTTTGTTGGGTCCCGCGGTCGGACACGAGCCTGCGTCGCCTTTACTGAGGAGTCTGTCATATTTTTCATATTTCATATATTCATATTTCATATATCATATTTTTCAGGAGTCATATTTTTTATGAATGTTTGCGCATGTGTACAGTAATCATGTATGGCTGGATCAAATATTTAGCTTTCAAGCTGTAATAATAAAAAAATTCATTTCTTAGATTTTAAAAACCTCCTCTGATTCTGATAATTAAACACCACAGATATGAATATACAATATAATTTAAGGTATCTGACAAGTTTCGACAACATTTTTTTAAAAATATTATTATAAAATTTTAAAAAAAAACTGGTTTATCTCTTACCTTTTGTGGGTCTCTTCTTAATCCTTTATAGGGCTCTTTTTTTCAACCACTGTTTTGTAGTATTCGTAGTATTTTATTTACATCGCGATAAAGCTACATACTGGGCAATTAGTGACAGTCTGAAAAGCATTTTTTGCGACGATCTGAAGACATGCCCTCTCAATTTTGATCATCTCTAGAGGGGATCGATCTCCTTTGGTATCCAAACAAAATGTACAGAAGTCAAGCACTTTAAGTTAAGTTAAGTTAAGTTAAGTTAAGTTAAGTTAAGTTAAGTTAAGTTAAGTTAAACAGTTCAACGGTCCCTTGTCGGATAGATCAAAGTGGTTACTCATTCGATGCCAGAGATACTTGAGTCTGGTGATCTACTGGGAACAGAGCTCTAGTGAGACAGCAAAATTGTATTAAAGTATTTTTAGCTTGGTATTATGATTGAATAATAAAAATAAATTCATTTAATAAAACTTCTTAATACTTATTTGATTTTTAAGATCGCGATTTTTTATTTGGTGGGAGGGTAGGATTTTCGAAATTTTACCTTCTCTAAACAATCGTCATGAACTTGAACTTTTGACCTTATAACTAATTGAATTAATGAATTCTGTGTTTACTATTACGAAGAAACTTGGTGAGAAATGATGAAAACGAACGCATACTGTACATAAGATAGTAGTTCTCTAATCTTGGTCTCACTTCTTCTTCCCAAGCAAACCTTCACTGCTACTCACATTCATGTAAACAAAGCATTTTATTGCTTTTTTTTATTTGTATTTACTGATATTATCATCAGATAGCTTCACAAATCATTGGTGGGAAAATAGCTACTCATCGGCTTTCAAAAATTTATTAAGTTGGTCAGAAGTAAACAGTTGGAAAGAGACGGACTGTTTGACATCAGGATAGCTCAATGATAAAAAAATGGTAAAAATGAAATATTTACATGTTATCCAACTCACTATTATCCTCAAACTTCATTGAAACTTCCTTTTGCTACTATTATATACGTAAATTGCTCACATCTGATTAATAATTCGTGAAATACAAATTAACAAGTCGAGTGCCAAGCCAGTCATCGGTGACTGATACTGAGGTGATTGATACCTTAAAGCAGCGTCAAGCTGTGCTAAATGATACTGAATTTTTCCTCAAGGCCACGTCAATCTACGGTGACTGACTTAGAACTTTCCGTTCAAGCGCGTAAATATGATATAAAATTAAAAACTTTACATTGTTTTCAGTGATTATTAAGAAATTATTTAAAATTTACTTAATTTTCATTTAATACAAATCAATTTTTTATTCATTTCAATCTGTTAGTAGTATGATTCGCATCGCTATACTACACTGCAAAGCGACGCGCGTGGACTGAAGCGGATTTCCTAAAAGATACGCCCAACCTCAATTAAATTGGATCAATTAACTCTTTGAATAACCCTATAATTTCCAACTTTGCTAAGATAAAGAGTGTTTCTGAATTCTAAATAATTAGATGTCTTCTCCGTCTTTTATAAACCGTTTTGTTATCGCCTTAACATTTTCGCATTAAATTTTTGTGACGAAAGTTTATTGTAAGTCATCAATGGGATAGTCCACGTAATTATTACTTACAATATTTCTTTTTTGTTTTTTAAACTTTTCTTTTATTTATTTCAGAAGCGAATCAATTATTAGAAACTCAACTCATTTTTTCACAGATTATTTTTTTAAAAAATTAGACTGCCTTCGACATTTGTTCATTTGACTCATCTGTCACTATTTCCATAAATTACAGTGATTGGAGTTTTATGGAAATTAACCACGATGGTAATAATAATAAAAAAGAAAAAAGATTCTTACAAATCTAAAACGAGTATATTTTTTCCATGTTAGATTTGTAAAATGGAATTCGAATAATGGTGTTTTATCTTTCTTAGTTAAGAACAATGTATTTTGATCAGTTTTGAATTATTAAATAAAAACGAAAACAAACACGATCGATCATGTTTTCCTCGAAATAAGTACGTAATAATATTGCTTTCTTTGAAAAACAAATTATAATTTCGAAATAAAAGGAAACTTATAAAAATAATGCGTTTGCCTCATATGTATCCTAAACTTCAAGATATATTTAACATAATTGTCAAATAAATAAATAAATAAAACGTTGTTAAAGTGTTTTTTTATGGGTAATTGTTTTTTTTATGAAAACCATTTAATAGTTGAAAACTCATGATATACAAAATCATCTTAAATACAATCACACATTTAATGAGAAATAAATAACACAATGAAAGTGTTTATTTGTTAATGGAATACTTCATTGGCATCTAAAATTAAGGTGGTAAAAGTTTACAAGTTTCAAGCGTTCTACACCGTTTTTATACCCGTTTGTTACAAAATTACTATTTATGCTCCGTTTTGATTTTAAAGGTGTATTTAGACCGCAATTAGCAAAATTAAATATAAATCTCTCTAATATTCTTTAAAGTTAAGGAAACACGGCAGATATGTCTATAATTTAAAAGTTTTATAAATCATCGATTTCCACACCCTGTTGGAACCATAAATTTTGTTTCAATAAAGCTACAATTTTTTCTACCTCTTTCACTTTAGCTAGTTGGGATGCCCTGGAATTTTGCTTCATTCAAATAAATGTCTATTCTCTTGTTAATAATATCAGTTCCTTAACATCCCGCCATTCCGCGGTTATTTTATTTTCACTCTTAATTTTTTTCGGGTTATTTTTTTTTAATATACGTGTGACTCAGTATGCTAGTCTGTCTTCATAATGGGCTCTTGTTTTGAGCTTTTAAAATGTTTACCTTTCCCATATTTGGAATTTCCAACACAACGTTGAATGCTAATGAAATTTTGCAGTGGTGAAATATAGGTGAGTTTATTTTAAATTTTTTTTAATTATAAAATCCTAACAATTCTGAAAACTTTTTTTCAAATTATTTGAAACTATAAGTAAAGTATTAGATTTATCTAAGTTTATACTGATTCTGAATATATTACACTTGTAGAATGATGAAGAAATAAAACATATTTACTTTATCATTTTATTCAAAAGAGAAAAAAACATATATATATTTTCAAAAAAACCTTGCGTCAAAATGAATCTTTTTGATGCTTTCAGAGAAACCATGGATAAAGAAAAAAAGCACTCTTCACGAAATCTTTGTGGCGGAAAAAATGCTCCTGAGAATCGTTCTGGAAAAATGCATTGTTTTGCGAGTAGGGAAAAGGGTGTGTATCAAGACTTGCCTGGAATGCAGAAATTCCGTATTTCTTTTGAGACAAAAATCGCGTCTGAAAATAGTAAACGTACGAAAAGAGAAAATACAGCTTTGGGTAGAATGCTTAGCGGATCAACTCTTAGAAAGCTAGAACTGTCTTAGACGTTCGGAGGACAACTAGATTTAATACAGATATGCTTTTGCGCATAAAAGTAAAGTAAAAGAGAATTCGTTCCTTTATGAGATTTTGTTAAACCATAAGGATACTTACCAAAATGGCAATTTAGGAGCAGAAATTTATTTTAAAAATTGATTTATTAAAATTGCTGAACACATCAGTTTTTTTGCCAGTAACTATAAAGAATAGCAGTATGCATGAGTCAAAATACAAATATAAACAGGAACGTTATGAATAAATGAATAAAAATCTATTTAGTTGAATTCAAATTTAGTATATTAAAAATCTATTTGACATTGTAACATTGTTTGTGATATTAACTAAACACAAAATAATAATTGAATTAAATAGGTGAATTGCATAAAACATAATTAAAGAAGTTTCAATTACCAAGACCAGAAAAGATGGATAATATGAAGAATCTCTTGATGAAAAACGTAATATGATTTGCTGCATTCAGTATAGTAAAATAGATGCTTTTTCTCCGCAAGTTTCGAAATTAGTTACAAAATTCAGCAAAAGATGTCGCTACCAATTATGAATAAATGTAGAATGCTATTTTCAAAATAATCATTATTTACAAGAACAACTTGGCTCTCGGCATGAGGCCAAATCTAATAGATGCTCGTATAAACAATTCAGTTAGAATGGGTTGACATGTAGCAGAAAGCATTGTTTTATAGTTTTCCAGTAAGCCACACCATTTGTTAATGAACTTCATCACGAATTTTGAAATTGGATATAAATAAATCATCTTTTCTCTTAACAAATTTTTGGCCAAAGGAAAGCAAACGCACTATTTCAATAAATATTTTTTATTAACACTGTAACGTAAATTTTTCCGAATTTTATTTTTCTGCTATTGTCAAGGGTTCTGAAGACATCTATTAATTATCAGTAATTCAATTGGAGTATATACGTTTCGTTGAGAAATTTTCAAACTAGGCCAGTTTAATTACTTGAGATGGATATTGACAAATTCGACTTTTCGAAAATGTATTATTATCATATGTATTGTTCGTTTTATGATGTATAATTTGAGGTTAATCACATCTTTTTATGATGGATAAAAGTTGAAAATTCGCCAAACAAAATAAAGATAAAACAAATTTCATGAAAATACTTGTGTTCAACTAAATAGTTTGTCAATTGATTTGGACAGTGAGGCATGTACTCAATATTTTCTTTCTCACCATTTCTTGAGTAAAATATTAATTTTAATGCATGAAACTTTTTGAATGTTTTAATGTATGTCATTTAAGCACATTTCAATAAAAATATAAAATTTTGATGAAAATTCTATGTTTGGCTTAAAATGAATTAAACTGGACGCAGCAAACTACATTTTTATGTATTTCCATTTTCATAAAATTAAGTGTTCCAATCGTAGGCTATTCTGAAGGCATGAAGTATCATTCATTTTATTTTAGCTTGATATATATCTTCAAAACTTGTTTGGGGTTTCGAATAATTTTACAATAGTTACTTGGAAAATATATTAATTTATTCTATCTATATTTAAATACTTTATTGCTTATAATTTTATTTTTATGCTCAGCGTAAAGAAAAGAGAACTGTAATTAAAAACGATGGAGTGGTAGGGAAAAATGCTTTCATATTTTAGTTTTGAATGGTTCGTAAATCATGTTTTCAAGAACAATTTTATTCGTCACCACCAGGCTAACCTATTTATCTTTATACACTCATAAATTACAGTTAGGCGTTTAATATTTTACACACACAAAAAACCAACAACTCCCAAACTGGATTGTATGCGGCTCTTTTTTGCTAAAACGAGGTGCAAGGATGAAAGTAAATTGCTTCATTTCTGTTTCGTAATTACAATCCTCGCCATAACGGGGCACACAGGAAGGATTGCCATAAGGAAATTAAATGCTTAATCAGAAGCAAATCCTCCCTCAAGTGAAGAAACAAATGGCTTTCGATTCGTTGTTGCATGGGCTGGGGTGGAAAAGGCCCGAGACAAAAGAGATCTTCGGCCGGAATTAAATTACGCCTGGAAGGAAGAATCAGATTGTGTAACAAATCTTGGGCGATATATCACGATGTCTTGAAACCATTAGAGTGCAATACCGCTGGTCTTCAGGAAGAGAGAAAAGGGTTAGGAAAGGAAAGGGTGTCAAGGATTTCACTTTCTCTCTTTCTTCTTCTTGAATGATTCATTTCAGGAAACGCTTTATGCCACCCTGGACAAGGATGTGAATTAGTTCTCTTGTTGAGATTTTGAGACTTTCCCTTTAACATGTGTCATTTGAATGGAGTTACGCGTTTCTGTGCATTAATATTTGCTTTTAAAACGGCATTCACAATTAACTGAAAACGAATACAGCAAAACAACGTTAACAAAACACAAATTAAAGTACAGATGCTGCATTTTCGGTTCTTGAGCCGTGATGGCTCAGGGGAAAGAGCATTCGCCTTCCAATAACGTGACCCGGGTTCGAATCCTGGCGATGTCTGGACGATACGAATTCCGCATCAGGCTCGCACAGACCACAGTGTTGACGTAAAATATCATCAGTGGTAGATGGATCATGGGTTAGAGTCCTCTTGCCGGCTGGCTAACAGTGGGAGGTTTTCATGATTTTCCTCTCCATGTAACGCAAATGCGACTTAGTTCCATCAAAAAGCTCTCCATGACAGCAGATTACTCCCAATACTTGATCCAAGAGTTCCCTTGTCTTCTGGATTGGGTTCAAGGCTACAGAGTTAAACATTAGTAGTCGTAAATCCTAAATTGAGTCAGCTGTTAAACGACGGTTAAAAAATAAAATAAAATTTCGATTCTTGAACAAAAACTTTCTTATCCTTTACCCAAATCAAAACAATTTTAAGTTTAGAAATTGAAGATGGTTCTTGCTTATAGAACCAAACATTGTAGCATACGTTTATATCTGTACCTTTTTATGAGCTTTGTTCACGTTGTTTAGTTTTATTCATACATAGCATAAAGTTTACTCAATCCTAATAAGCTGAGAAAGAATTGAAATTATATTTCATAATCCTATCAGTTATTCTGAGCACTAAAGATTTATATCATTCGGTTTTTAAGGGATATTTGGAAAAAAGAAATAAAAAGAATAAAGTGAAGACGCATCATAGCAGCAAGAAAAACAGCATGGTAATTCAAAAGAAAAATAGTAACGACTAATTTAGGCAAAAAAACATACACTAACAAATAAGTTGTGCATACTGTTCCCAGCTTAAAATAAGCAAATATTTATACAAGAAAATGACCAAAACTATAAGATTAAAAATTAAATTGTTTATGTATAATAGTTTACATGTAGGATAAATAATCCATCGCGTCGATGGGGGTGTGAATACACATCCTTCAACAAGCCATTAGTAACCTATCCGTCCATGAATAATTCGTGAATAGAATTGCCTATATAGTCAATGTTGCTCAATAGCCTGACACGTTCATTAACATAGGAGAGCATGTTCTGCATCCATTAAACCCTATTCCAAATATTGTTGTGAGATAAATGCATAATATGGTTACTATAAGCTGTAGAATTGGAAATTATTAAAACTTCTTAAATTAGGAAATTATTTAATATATTTAAGCATACGACAGAGGAAAACTAATATAAAAAAGTCAATTAGAGAAGTTAATTATTTTTTCTTTTGAAATAAATTGCGCTCAAAGCTTTTTTGTTAAAAAAACAAGAAACTTAATCTCCGCAAACCATGCTTTAGGTAATGGTAGAAAACGTTATTCGTATTTATTAATAACATAACTGCGATAAAACATATTTAAAAAGAACTGACTCGTTAAACTTAATTGACTTTATTTTTTCTTAATTTTTACAAAAAAACTTTTTTTTTTACTTTTAGCACTTTTTGAATGTTGTAGGAATTTTTACAGCATATATTTTTATATTTTGATCATGAAAATAGATTCCTAAAATTCAAATAATGAAATATTATTATGCCATACAACTGTCCAAAACGCTACTGAATAATAGAATTTCATTGTAATTAAAAACTGCGACAAGCAAGAGTGAATATCCAATTATAATTTGACATAGACAATCTTTTTGTAAGCGCTTGCTATCAAAGAAATCTTGAAATATATTTTTTAAGTGATTATGTGCCAAATAAAGTTTCAACACCTATTAAATTCACTTTCTTGTAATGTTGTGCAGCGTGTTTCAATTATATATCTGTAACACATGCAATCATTTAATTTTTTCATTTGTGGTTGATAAAAAAGGCACTATCATTTGGTCATTTTAATTAAATAAAATAAGTTTTGAGAGATTTCTTCACAGATTTTTAGGCATAAATTATTTATTAATTGATCTTAACTTATACCTTCTGTTGCATTTTGTTGGGAATATTTTAATTTGCATAAAACAAGTAATGTTTTCGACGCCTTGTAAAAATACAAATAAACTTTATTAAACTCATTATTTGATGAAGTCTGTAAGATAGTCATAATTTCTTATGCTCATTTACAGAATGACAGTGAATAACTTGGACATATATTACACAATAATTTTATTGCGTTTTGAAAAATCATTCTTAAACTTGAAAACATTACCATCTTAAGCATGTGTACATATTTTCAAATTAACCCTACTTTGTCTTTGTGCAGGAATGCAAAAATGTGACAAAATAGTTTGCAATAAGCAGAATTTAACGACCTGGCACAAATGTTTATTCAGAGATACCAAACTTATGTGGTTAGGCAAAAATTATTTTCCTCAGGTAAACCAAATGTATAAATCCTTTTGATTCAAATGTAGTGAAAAAGATAGCATTTCTTGTACTTCAAAAGAAGAGTATGCTCAAAACCAATTGTGGTTTCATCTATCTTTGGGCGCTGAATCAATATCCTGTTAAAAATATTTCTGAAGAGCTTTTGAAACAAAGGAAAGAAACGATCTTCTGAGATGAGTTTATGATTGCAAAGAAAATATTTTAATTTAAAATTTGTCCAAGTCATTCTGTTTTGATAACTATAATACAGTGATTCTCAACCTTTTTTTTTGTGGCGGCACACTTTTAACGATTTCGAAATTTGGCGGCACACAATGAAAAAAAAAGTTTAAAAGTTGTTTATTTACTTATACACTGTGTTAAATAGTCTGTGATACTAATTTTGAATGTGAAATAAAATAATATGTTCTGCAAAACCACGTTTATTAAGGGACTAATTATTTCTTTCGATTAATTTTATATTTCGATTAGTTAGTAACAGTTATTTTTTCGTGCTAGTTATTAATTGTTAGCTTGTTTTCTATAATTATTAACTGTTAGTTTTTTTACATTAATTATTATTTTTTTGTAATTTCTTGTTAATTAGTTTTTTGCTAATTATTAATTGTTAGCTTATTTTTTTGTTAGTTATCCTTTGTTAATTTGCTTTTATAATGATTAACTGCATAGCTTACTTCAATGATTAGCTTTTATTTCCGTTGGAAAGTTAATATTTAGCTTGTTTTAGCCTTTGTTAACTATTTTAATAGTCATTAAATTTCCTACTTATTTTAACATTTTAANATCACTGGCTACGGTCAGTGTGCGGGTGGGTGACCACTTGGATCAGTCTGCGTAGGGACCGAGGGTGTGCGGTATTGGTCCTCGTTAAACTGTTCTACCGCAAAGTGCTCGACTTCGCGTGCAGGTCGTCGGGCTACCGAAGCGGAGGGGCCATCCCCTCCGCAGAGGATCGAAATTGTGATGACATGTCTTCGGATCATCCTCCTGGATGTTTCCCAGACCGTCGCCAATAGCCCAATGTGCAGCTCTAGTGTGACGTAAATTAACAACAACAACAAATTTCTTTCGATTAATTTTTTATTAGTTAGTAACAGTTATTTATTTTTTTCGTGCTAGTTATTAATTGTTAGCTTGTTTTCTATAATTATTAACTGTTAGTTTTTTTACATTAATTATTATTTTTTTGTGATTTCTTGTTAATTAGTTTTTTTGCTAATTATTAATTGTTAGCATATTTTTTTGTTAGTTATCCTTTGTTAATTTGCTTTTATAATGATTAACTGCATAACTTACTTCAATGATTAGCTTTTATTTCCGTTGGAAAGTTAATATTTAGCTTGTTTTAGCCTTTGTTAATTATTTTAATAGTCATTAAATTTCCTGCATTCCTATATTATATATATGTACACTTTTCTTTAGTTTAAACTTTACTCGTAATAAAAAATTATATAATTTTTATTGCATAGCTTCTAATATTTGGCGGCACATTTTAAGAATTCAGCGGCACACAAAAGTGCCGCGGCACAGTGGTTGAGGATCAATGCAATAATACAGCAAAATCTCTCATATCATTATGTTTTTCCAGAGTTCAAGAATTTGTATAAAATTTTAGTTACTTTTACATAAAAACTTCTGATACTGTTAAATTTTTATGGAGGATGCTAAATCTAATTCTTTTTTTATTTGCTTCTGCTAATGAGTACTTATTCGATTAACACTTCTTCTGTAGTTCTCACTTTTCATCAATAATTCAAATACAGGCATTATGTTTAGGTTAGTTATTCATAATAGTCCTTCATGCAATGCATAGATATTGTAGTTTGTACTGTAGTCCAATATTGATAATTTTAAATTTGATTGAATTCAACGACATTCTTACACAAGAAAAGCTGTTACGAAAAAATAAAAAAAATGCATAAATAAGTCTATTGCATGCGTGCAATAGATTTCATTTTTAACAAAAAATCATTAATACATGTTATTAATCCGTTGTTGTTCTTGAACAATTAAAGAGAAATTGAGGATTTAAGTATTTTATTCAAAGTAAAAGAAGTCGATTCCCCTTTATGTTATTAATGATTAGGTAAAAACATTTTCCTAGAAATAATTAAAAAATAAATAAATAATGAAAACAAAATGGAGAATGTTTTTTTTAAAAAACGTAGCTACGACAAAATTGTATGGTGATTAAATAGAAAATTGAAAATTTTCTAAAGTTTGAAGCAAAAATAAATTAGATTTTTTTCTTCCATGTAATTTCTTTTTTGAAATGAACCGTAACACGCAACTACAAAATGACTTCTTCTTATGCAATTAAAGCATACATATTTAGAGATTTCAGCCACTTTTCACATTCCATTAAGATTGTAAATAGTGAACACTGATGTTTAACCAATCTGAAGTGTTAAACAATGATTTCGCTACGAAAGATTTGCTGAAAAGCAACTAAGTTCCCAAAACAGTCAACATTTACAGAAATCTACATCATTTAAAGACTTGGAAAATAAAAAGAATATTATATGGTCAAATGAGACTAAAATAAAATTTTACATATTGAATTTTACTGATTTACACATAGAATTTTACACATAGAAATGAGACTAAAGTAAAATTTTACGCTATTTCTTCGAAAATGCTATTTGAAATCCTTATTATATAATGCAATTTTAATGATATACTTTTTCAAGTATATCATTAAAACTGCATTATATAAGAGAATTTTTAAAGTAATTCTATTACTGGAATTTTATCTTGATTTCTTTAAATTTCATGACAATTTCCATGCTTAGAAATCTTTTTTTAATTAGATACAAGGAAATGGATGCAGTTTTTACTAGTAAAATATTACGAAATATTTAAATTTTATTTTCTTTATTCAATAAATACTTTATGAAATTTTTGGCGACTTCAAATTAAAATTTTAATGTTTTAATCACTCTGCCTGAAAGATGAACAATTGAATTTGATTCAAATTCAATCAGCTAACTGTTTTTATTTAAAACAATATATTCAAAATTTTGATGGCATTCATTCACAAGCTAGATATTAGACAAAAATTCAAATCCGTCCGTGTGCCAAAATTGACTCAAATTTATGGGGATGCCAGGGCAAGGAGGAAGAGAAAAACCTAGATAAAAAGAAACCTGAATTAAAAAAAAAACATTACATAAAGGGGTAATTTGGATGGGTAAACTTTTAACCACTTCCGGGCAAGTTACTGTAGGTATTTTCTTAATTTATCGCAAAGAGTTAGAACTGCTCTGTGTCACTTTGACCAGCGCAGGATACGTTATTTGAAAGTCCACAATAAAAATAAAAGCTCATATAATATTGATACAATAAAATTGTATATAAATAAATAAAAGTCTACAAGAATTAAATATTGTTCATTATCTATTAAAATTTTTGCATTCTAGTGTTCATGTTCAAGGTCGAATATCCTGATATTCAATTAAACAGAAAATACTAGAATCTAAATAACAATTAGGTATTGAATTGATTAAAATCTTGACAATGTCAATTTAGCAAAATCAGAGCATTAGAATCGGCAGATTAGTGCAAAGTGAACTAAAAATTTCTGTTCAGTTGATTCAAATATGTGCTGTTTAGGGTCAATAAATTATCCATTATCGAATTTTGATCATTTACATCAACCGATTGTAATCAGATTTAAAATCAGCGATAAATCATCGAATCAGATCTAACTTTCGCGTTATTGATACACTATTAAGAAATTCAAACCTTACCACAGCTCAAAGAAATTACAGGAAATGATGATGGGACATATTTTCAGAATAATAACGTCGTAAATGATTAGACTATATCTTGAAGTGGTTAGAGTATATTTTTTGATCCTTAATTGCTAAGTTGGCTTCCAGGTTGAGCACAGTTATTTTATTTATGGTAATCTGCACAGGAATTTCTAAATAAAGGTGAGTATATGTTTTCGTTTTTACATTGCTTAATCTTACTGCCTATTTCGTTAACATTCATCTTCAATTTTGCGCTGTTTCTTTGTTTAAGTTTAATAATAAAGATTAATTCCGTGCCAGCCAGATTCAGCACTATACTTAGTAGCTTTTACTGTAAATAAAATATTTCATTTTCCTATTATTTCTGTCTTGGTTTCTTATTATTAGAATATCCTACTTTGAAGCCGTTTTTCCAGTTTTCTGTAAGATAAGAAGTCATTTATTTGCAGATTTTTTTTAATATAAATTGCATTCGGATTAGATTTTTCTTTTTAATGTTTTCATTATATTTTATTTTCGGTATCAGGGCTTTACACAGCAAAACACCATTTGTGGCGAAAATAATTGCCAATTTCCTCCAAAGAGAACCAATAAATACATTTTTACCTCAAAAAAATGTGCATTAATTGGCAAGATGTCTCTGTATTTGAAAACAAATAAACAATGGCGATGTAACACTCTTCTTTTTGCATGCCTTAAGTTAAGCTTGTATTTTGTCAACTTTTTTGCATTAAATTTTTATGTGAAAATTAATTTGAAAGTTACTGATAGAAAGTTGCCACTGGTTTGGTGAAAATGGAAGACTAAATATTACGTAGGTACCAAGAAACCATATAATCGTATTTTTAAAATCTGATTATACGTTACTATGGTACAACATAGACAAAAACATAGTAGAATTTAATACTTGATTTAGGTTGCAGCAACTTTTTACGGTATTGCTGTTCAAGGTATAGATAATAAGATTCAGCGCTGAGACAAATTTTTTTCTATAATTAGTGTATAGAACCTAACGTTACATGACAGAAAAAATTAGTTTTTGAAATGATTCTGCATTCAAATATTTTTAAACATTATGCATGCATTTTACGCAATGTTGCACACCTGAATATATTTCTTGCTCTTATCTTAAATTATATCTTGAAAGAAGAGAAACAAATAACGTGAGCTATTTTTTATACCTTAAACCATCACCCTATTTCTTGCTTCTCTTGTTGGAAAATATGAGAAGCATAAAATTGGAAGTTACGACGCCAATTTGGCGAGTGACATCCGATTATTGAATATATTTGTAGACAGATGCTCCGATAGCAGTTTCGAACTTTGATATTTTCTTAAATTGATCCGAAAATGCTTGCTTTCTTAAAAACACTGGGGGAAAAACGAACAGATTGTTTCAAACTTATTTTTTTCTTCCAAGCAATTTCCTTTTCGGTATTTTGAAACATGCAAAGTTTTGTAGGAGCACGGACTGATAAAACTCTTGTTTGCCATTTATACAATCGAAAAAAGGCTGTTATTTCTTTTTTAAATTGAATTCATATCTCCCCATTTTAGATAGAAATTATTTTGGTACAGCAGGTTGAAATGTGAAGAACAATTATCTTTGTTTCTCTGGTTTAAAATTACTTAAAAGTATTTAAAAGTATTCTATTTATTAAATGACTAATAAAATATTAAATAAAATTTAGGTAATGCAAAATGCATAAAAATTATGTTTCTCATCTCAAAACTATAATAAGTATTTACATAGTTTAACGTGTTTTACAAAATTATGTATTCTTTAGTTTCCGAAATACTACCAAATTCGGTTGCTGTGAAAGAGAACTTTAACCTCAGTAATAGGTTTACACAGTTAGAAAATTATTTAGAATAAAATTACCATTTAGTATTAATAAAAATTGTTTTTATTTCATAAAAGTGCCTATTTTCTTTAATGTACACAAATTTATCTTAGAAATGTATACTTTATGGTTATCCGGACGCAAGGAAATTCAACTACGTATTTGATTATTTTTTTAGTTAATTTATTTTATTTTTAATCTTCTCAACTTTTTATATTTAATTTAATTTTTTTAATTTATTCATTATTTTTTTTATTTTTCTTATTTTACTTAATTTTCGTGTTTAAAAAAATAAAGAAAATGAGAAAAATTGAAATTGATGGATTTGACATTTTTTGGTGACTTTTTGCTTACGCCCGGCTAACTAAAAGAATTACCCTGCTTTAGAATTTATTTCAAACTGAAATGTTCTTGTTTAGTTACTTGTTTTGAGTTTAGAATAGGGTCGGCTTGGGATAGGTAGCAAATTTCGTTCAATTTTGCTGAAATATCCATTGAGTTTTTATTTGAAAGCTAAATTAGGTATTTTTTTCATATTGTCACGCTATCTATGAAGTCGACTATTTAAAGTTACCGGATGCAAGTATATTTAATTCTTTTTTTGTTTTAATTTCTTTTTTGGGTAGACTATATTTGAGGGTGCCCCTTGATTCTCGCCAAGTTGTGATCACCAAGCTGGGTGATGTTGAAACCCAATCGTGATTCTAACTTGTTTAGATTTTAGTGTCATTTTTAAATGTTCAACGGTATAGGTAATTTCAGAGGTCCGTTAGTTCCACGTTGGATACCGGCTGGTAAGGTTACTTTTGCTTCTGGTCAATAAGATCGAAGGTATGTGGGCAGTCATAAAAAGGGACTTGAGAATAAAATGTCATCGCCAGTCTGGTACCCCAGACGCAATTTTCAATACGTATTTCGCAGAATTTATGTGGCGATGGAGGTACACAGACTCTATTCATGATAAATTTAGACAGTATCTAACTGCAATTAGAAAATTCTGTGCCCCTAAATCTGAGGATATTCAAGCTTAATGAAGAAGTGAGTTTTTTTCCCTTTCTTTCTGCGCTTACTTCATTAATTTTTGTTTCGATTCAAAATGCATTTTATGAAGTTCATTGCAATTTTATA
This sequence comes from Parasteatoda tepidariorum, assembly GCF_043381705.1. Classification (NCBI taxonomy): domain Eukaryota; kingdom Metazoa; phylum Arthropoda; class Arachnida; order Araneae; family Theridiidae; genus Parasteatoda; species Parasteatoda tepidariorum. The sequence continues at coordinate 78,976,160 of NC_092205.1, read as the reverse complement.
AAGTTTAGCCGATGTTTTGTTGAAATTTTTCAATGTTTTATTGAAATATCACTATATTTTGGCTGCCATTTCTGTTACCATGATATGTATATTTTTACCCTTTTTTTAGGTGATGGCCATTTCTGCAAACATGAGCCGCTAATTTCGCTAAGGGACACCCTCAAGTATATTTTTACCCTTTTTTTAGGTGATGGCCATTTTTCAAAAAGAAAACAATATAGTAAATAAACCACGAACAAATTACATAGCATACAGTAAAAGCTCCAAGTTACAGTTCCAAATCCAATCCAAAGAGAACCCGACTTTAGACTCGAATATTTTCTCTAGCCAATAATCTAAATAACTTAATAAGCACAACAACGTATTTAATGTTTTTTTCTTCTTTGGATCTTACAACATCAAATCAATCATCTTTAAATATTTAAAACAAGTTTGAATTGCAGAATTTCATGCAGATCTATTACTTATTAATCAACGGGAAATAGCAGAATTTGATTATTAAAATAACATTCTTGTATTTCTCACTTGACTTCTCCACCTGCTTTTTTACTTTTCCCGGATCGCTTCTTGCGACGTCCTCCACTTTTACCTTTTCCTTTAGATTTTTTCGAATGCTTGCCTTTGGATTTCTTTCCACCAGAGCTACGTTTTTTATGCTCATTGATCTTGTTGTTCAACCCTAAATTACTGAGTGTTCCAACTCTACTGGAATCTTGATATAATTGCCATGAATCTTGTGCGGTATCAGAGAATTCTGGTCCTGATTGCATAAAATGATCCATCTGTTATTAATTTTGCTTTAAATTTATTTGCATTAAGGAATGATGATTATTTTAAACAAAATAATTTAGAACGTAGAGAAAAAGTTTAAAATGTTATATCATAAAGAATTTCATGACAGTCTCGTGATATTTTCAAACATATATTCATTTCATGATCGGTTTTAAACTTTTGCCAGCATATATATTTTATGCATAACTATTTTTTCATCAGTAATTGCTGATAAGTTTAACAATGGAATGGCTGCAAGTGACGTAGTTTAGTTATCTTGATCCTGATTGGCTGTTGAAACGTGGTATTTGCTTACGTTAGCAATTCTTCTTTCCGTATAATATCAAAAGTTTAGGTACTTTGTGAACTAAGTATTCTAATTAATCTCAATATTCAAAAATTAAAAATGTAATTACATTTGAACAAAATAAATTACTGAAGATTTTATACGTACTGGATAAATAAGATTTATCTGATCAACTTTAGGACGTAATAACAGTGATAGAGCATCAAAAACATGCGATACTGATTTATTACAAGCAACAGTGTCAAATATTTCAAACTCAATTACTTTGTGTATTACTATTTTTATTTTGTCCTGACGAAATTGAACATTTCATACACCTTTGCAGATTGGAAATGCTTGCTTAACAAAATTTTACATATTATACTTAAAGCAAAAAAACTATATATCCTAATCATCACACTATTCAAACGCTGAAATTACAATTACATCTTCTTTTCAAATAAAATAAATTACTTAATATTTTTATTGTTTACATCTTGAATAAGCTTTATCCTACAATTTTACACATATCAACAATTTGAAGAAACAGGATAGAAAACATAGGTTACTTATTACGTGTAACAAAAGCAGATAAAATATTATTAACGCAGTTTTTTTATCTCCATTTTATTTCCCCAGATGTTTGTAAATCAGTAAAAATTGGCAATTTCGCACCTTCAAACATTAGGTGTGCTTAAAATAATTTCTGAAATATAATGTAAAAATATTTGATAACGATCTTTTTCCTCAGTAAAATTGTCAGCTATTTTTCATAAACGAATGTTATATGATAAAAAGATTAGATGTATATTTTTTTGTTCTTTAAAAACTAATTTTCTTTTTGTATTCTAAATTCCAATTTACATCTTATAAAGAAACGTTTCGTATACTGAATTAATGATTGCATTTGAGGTGGATATTTTGAGTAAGCACTAAAAAAATGTAAGGTCAAAACTACCAGGACATGGTAAAATTTACAGAGTTTCGGGCTCCATGGAAGCACCAAAAAGCACGGTAATTTTTACCAAAGTGATTTGGCAATTATTTTGGTAAAATTAACAATAAAATATGCTTTTATAATAAGCGACACAATTTGGTAATTTCATCATCATAACTTAGAGTATTACATAAAAACCATTTATTCGGTAAACTTAATTTAAAGTTTGATTTTTTTTTACCAAAAATGTGGTAATAAGAACTTAAATTTTGAAAACTAGAATTTTAGTTCAACCGTTTCTCTATGAACGGAAAAATTACCATATGAATAGATTAAATACCGTATTTTTTTGTTTTTAATATTAGAATTACCATCACACGGCACGGTAATTTAACAGAATTTCTTTCTTCGTGTGTAAATTCTCAGAACATCCCTCATTTATGCTACACACGTTAAATGGCGTTTCGCAACTATTGGAATTTTAATCAAACTTAAATCAAAATTTGTGTTTCATAACTTTCTTTTTAGATTCTTAAAATATTTTCTTTATTCTTTAGCCTTTATGAAGAGGCACTTTCCCCTATAGGAAAGCCGTAAAAATATAGCCAAGCTATAATTGGGTACTTGCACTACAAGAAGAAGGCAACCAATACCCACGCATGTGATCTATGACGTCAGCACCAGAAAATCTTTATCAAAAATATGGAATGTTAAAGCTGAGTTAGTTAAATGTAAATAACGTTATGTAAACTAAATGCAAAGCCGTGTAGTTCATCGAATTTTTTGAAATACAATACTTTCATGTCTACTTCTTTTACATAACTTAGATTTATTATTTGTTTAAGTATCTTGTTGTAGCCATGATGTATTTTTGCTTTGTGTACCTGTCACCTTCGATGCATAATAAGTTTGTTTTTGTTCTACATGGCTTCATGCCCGTCTTTGTGTGAAGTCTTTGAGTAAATATATAGTGGTAGAACTGAAATCTTTGTTAAAGAATCTTTGTGAAAGAATATAGGCTAAGTTACTTAGGTAAGTTGGTACTTGAAAGACTTGGCTTACTCGAAATAGAATGGAAAGAACAGTTGGTAACATAAGCAAATGACACGCGTGAACAACCAATCAAGATTGAGATACTCACGCTACGTCACTTGCAGGTATCCCATTGTAGTAGGTACTGCTGGTATTATGGTTATAGGTAACTAAAGGCCGGGATAGCCTGGTCGGTAAGGCCCTGGGCCCATGTCTAAGCGTTCGTGAGTTCGATCCTCACCGGCTGAAGACTCCTCGTGTAGTAAATGGTGATTGATGCTCGTTAAATCTGTCGAGTCGCGAAGTCCTCCATGCTCCCATAACAAATTAATACCTCTGGGGCTACTGATCCAGGAGTTTCCTTGTCTTCTGGATTGGTTCAAAATTACAAGGCTACGGAGTTGAACATTAGTAGTTGTAAACCCAAAATTGGGTCGGCTGTTCAACGATGGATAAAATAAAATAAAATAGCCAACTAATATACGAATGTAGGTATTGTGGCAAAAGGGTTTTCATGGCCCAGCAAAATGGAATCCAAATACAATATAAATAACTACCAAAATATATGTAAATTAAAGTCTCATATGCTTCATATTTTTAGAACTTTTTTTTAAAAAAGAGTACTAGCATTAATACAAGGCAAGATAGAAGCACAGCAGTATCCAGTCAGCCAGCAGAATTTCAAGCAATTTTAAATTATATTATTTTTTTATTGTTCGCATGATGAACAAGCTTTCCCACCAATTTTGTCATGCAACAACAACGCATAAAATATTATTTATGCAGAATATTCCCCAGATGTTTATAAATAAGTCAAAATTGATAATGTAGTACCTCACAACATTAAGTGTTCTTAAAATAATTTCTAGAAACAATATTTGACGTGTAAAACTATTTTATCACGATATTTTTCCTCAATAAAATTGTCATCACACTTAAAGGGCAATATTCGATTTTGTCCGCGCGTAAATACAGAAACCAAATCATAAATTAATCACCCAACATGCAAACCACATAAAAATCATCTTTTTCTCCAGGGTACATAAAATATTAAGTTTGTCACCCGTACGTGGAAAAAACAAACTTTGTTTCCTTACTCTTCCAGAATCACAATAAACCTCAAAAGTAAAAAGAAGGTTTAAGTGCAGCATAATTTACCGCATTGTGTTGCCACGAGAGAAAACTTAATTTACTGTCTCTATCATATCCATATTTTTATTTGTCACTCCACGCATAATCGCCGATCAATATAAAGTCGTAAAAATGCAATTAAATATTTTTATGGAATAAAAAAAGAACTTTTATAGCATTTGAAAGAAAGGAGTGGCTTACGTAAGATCAACCTAAATGGTCCTTCGCAGTATTCCCATTGGAGCGTGGAAAGCTTGGGAAATTTCATTACTTTTAGTATTATGTATAACTTCCTCCGTTTTGCAAACTAAGAATTTAAACGAATACGCTTTTTTTTATGATTATTCTGCTAGTGCACTTTAAGCTGATAACTTTCTTTTATTCTTGCATTTTAAGTGATTAAACTTTTTTTCCTATACCAGAGGGAAAAGTTTCCACGTATTCATCTTTTTTTAAAATCACATTTAAGATGTGGATTTCTGTTTTTAAAGACTTAGTTTCGTCGTTGTGGGTAGTTTAGTGAGGAGAAATGTCAAGCAGAAGTTTAAAGTTTGTTTATTTTTCGGAATTTTCAAATTAATATTGTGTGGTATTTTATGCTGAATTGAGCTATTTTAATGATTCAGGTATTATGATGTTACAATTAAGATGCGAATACAAAATAATTTTTTGTAGTGTTTAAATGTTATAGGTTTAAAAATTTTATAAAATATTACGTTCCTGAAATTTTATTAATAATAATTTTGCATTTATATTTTAAAATGTAAGAGTTCTTTTATTTTATTTTTATTGCTTTTTTTAAAAATCAATCTAAAGAAATATCTATGCAAATTACACTGAAGAGCCAATAAAAAACTGGTATACCTGCCTAATATCGTGTAGGGCCCCCGCGAGCAAGCAGAAGTGCCGCAACACGACATGGCATGGATTCGATCAATGTGTGAAGTAGTGCTGGAGATAATTGACACCATGAATCCTGCAGGGCTGTTCATAAACCAGTGGGAGTAAGAGGGGGTGGGGATATCTTCTGATATCGTTCTTGCATGATCTTTTTCCGACCGTAGCGATGTCGTTGATTTGATGTTTTACCGGATTTCCGATGCTCACTGCATACTCGTGAAATGGTCGTACGTGAAAATCCGAATTTAATTGCTATCTTGGAGATGCTATGTCCCATCTCCCTTGCGCCGACGATAACACTATGTTCAAACTCACTAAAATCTGTATAACCTGGCATTGTAGCAGCAGTAACCGATCTAAGAACTGTGCTGGACACTCGCTGTCTTATATACGCGTTGCCGATCGCAGCGCTGAACTTTGATTGACCTGTACCAGTTTTTTTGGTTCTTCAGTGTATTTCTATGCAATTCAATAAATCTATGCAATTTAATACCTATGCAAATTATCCAAAAGAATTAATAACAGTTGTTGCTGACAAAATATTTATGTCATAAAAGTTTATAATATAAATATTATGTCAGCAAAGCTGCCAAATTTCTACCCCTTTTGGGAAACATTCAACTGGTGGTAACTAAATTTATCCTTTTATGTGCGTTTTACAAATTTGATTTGAAGTTATTTTCTATACCACTACACATAATTGATTTAAAGTAAATATGAAACGTCATTCATTTCCATCTCTTTCGTCGTGGGCTTTCAAATATACAACCCCATGGTAAGTTCAACACCTTGCTTTAAGGCATCTAGAATGTGTTCAAGCATTCAGGGGCCTCACAGCGAAGTCACGGGTCGTGGGTTTGAATTTCGCTTGGAGCAGGGATGTCCATAATATTTGTGAAAAATTGGATATATATATATATATATATATATATATATATATGCATGTATGTATGTGCCAACCGACCTGTGTAGGGGGCAGGGAATCAGAAAGGTCCTGGGTTCGAATCCCGGGCAAGGCATGGATGTTTCTTTCTCTCTCTCTCTGTGTTCTATGACATTTCTCCTTTGTGTGTGAATGTGACCCGGCCTATAAACGGGTTGTGGTTGTGTGAGTGGCGTGGCAGAAGTCAAATTCCTGGCCATAGATGGCGCCACTAAAAAACAGGTACAATCGCACCCCCACTGCCTAAACAGGCATAAGACAAGAAAATGTATGTACGTATATATATATTAAAAAGAATATTCAACTAATAAATTTCCTTTAATTAAAATTTTGTAATTCCATGTACTTCATAGCAGTCAAGTAGTATGCAAAAATAAGACAGAAAAGAAAGAAATAGCTTGATAAAATATAATGGTTGCGGTATGATTTAAAAATGTTTTACTGACCTAAGGGTTATTCTCTTAGACAATAGATTCTTGGTTGGATATCAATTTACATAAAATTTAAAAGAACGTGTTTAAACTTAAAATAAGTATGCGAAACCAAAAGTCAGAGACAAAAGCCATATTCATTGCTGTAGGCTTTGAATTGATGGATATTAACAGCGGAATTAATATAGATGATCATTATCATATTCATTTTCTTGATGGTATTTCATTATGAATCTCACTATACAGTTAATATTCTGAAAGCATTTTGTGGGGTTATCAGTAAGAGAACAACACCAAATTAAATGGCAACAAAAATTAATGTGAAAAAATTGTCATAACCCATTTTTATGGCACGCACAGCAAGAGAGGAACAATGTACCCATTAGATTAATGGAGATCATGATGTGAATAAATAAAATAAATAAAACTAGCACTAAGAAAATGCTTTAAATGCTTTTAACGTTTTAGATTAATGTAATATTATGTTTCAACAATCTTTTAATGCTTGATCTATTATTTAATAACAACTGAACGAATCTAATAAAATGTAAATAGTGAATATTAGAAAATTTTCGTACTTTTAAATTTAATTATTTGATAAAAATATATGGTTCCGTTTTAATCCTATTTTATAAATGGGAAAATTATTATAGTTTCATTACATCAAGTAGTTTGTTTTCATAGATAGATAAAATTGATATTTTGTTGCTTTTAGGAAGTCAATTTTAAGTACACGATTTAACATGTTTGGGAAAATGTAATTCTTTTTAATGTAAAACAATTTCAAATTTCATTTGATCAAAATAACATGTTTTTGAGGATTTTAAGAAAGATAAATAAGTCAATAAAATACACGTTAAAGGAAAGAAATAAGAATTATTCGTAACTTTTTTTTAATAAATCTTCATTGAAGCTAAATGGAAGTCATTTCTTTCTCTAATTTTTAAACAACAATTTTTTTCAAAAAAAATTGTTTCTATTGGAAATGCGTCTTAAGGAGCAGGCCAAATGAAAAAAAAAAAGAATTTTTTGCAACTTTTCTTATTTCTAAACTTACATTGAAGCAAAATGGAATTCATTTATTTCTCTAATTTCTAAACAGCCGATTTTTTAAAAAAAAAAGTTTTTAGTGGCGATGTGTCTTAAGAAGAAAATTATTTATTAAACATTTAAACCACCAAACACCTGCATTTTAAAAGGAAAAAAAAGAAAATTGACACAATATGTAGCAAACTGCCTTTACCGTCAGGCTAACCATGGGTGGTTCTCGTGGTTTCCATTTCCATGTAACGCAAATGTGGATTAGTTCCATAAAAAAGTCCTTCTCGAAGGCAAATTTTTTGATCCAATATTTCCATTGTCTTCTAGATAGGGTTCAAAATTACAGGTTATGTAGTTGAACATTAGTAGTCGTAAACCCTAAAATCGGATCGGCTGTTCGAAGACGGTTATAATATAAAAAATAAAAACAATATGTAGCAAAGTTAGTATACCTACCCAATCGGAAGTCTGAAGAAATAAATCATGGAAAAAAATCAACTAAGCTCTAATAATCATAAAACGAAGAACAAAAGAGGAATAGTTTTTAATTTAATTATTTTTAATTCACTATGCGTGAGTATGAACAAAAATCAGGTTAATAATTTCTTAAATTATGTTAAAAACGAATCGTCTATATCATTTTAGTGATATCATTGATTTCATATTTTCTTATCTTCTATAAATTTCCCAAAAATTAAAGACAAATATTTTTAAATATTAAATAAAAAAAACGGGTGATACAAATTTTACCACGTTAAAGAGAGAATCAGGAAATATTGTCTAATTAAATACTTTAGTACTTTTTATCAATGATTTAAAACTTTAAAAAAGTTACATTAATAATGCTTAAAGAAACTTATTAATCAAACAAAATAGTCTCTAAAGCATAAAAGAAGCAAAGTTCGAACCGATTTTCCTTGAAGCTTATAAATTATAAGACTATATTGGAGCTAAATATTATAAAACTATATCTGTCTATTGTTTATTAGTTTCCTCACTAAAGAAAGAATGACGTTTAACGTTAAAGACTCGTTAGCGCAACTGACAACAGCACAGGAATTATGGGTAAAACTTTATTGATGAATCAGCAGAAGAACACGCCTCTTCGCTGTCTTTTTAAGAACTTTTATGGGTTTAAAACTTGTCAGAAATATTTTTACCTTCTTTGTAAGAAATTTTAAAGAGCAGTTTAATTTACTCCTATCAAAGTTCACAGTTGTTTAGTGTTGCCTAAGAAATGTCATTTACTAAATAAATTAGCTTTGTTTTTAAAACAAAATTTGTAATAGTTAATTCAAGTTTAGAGAAGGCAATATTGTTTTTAACAAATTATTTTCAGTGTAATATAAGTAATTATATAGTCGATAAGGAAAATGTTTAAGGATAATTGGAAGATAGAAATGTTTTAAAGCATTGTTAAAGCATTGTTAGACATAAATATTTAGTTGTGAAAGAAGTGTAACATTTTGTTTATTTTTCGTTGGCCTCATTGTAATTTTATAGCAAAAAAGTTATGAAATACTGCATTGCATTTTTTAAAAATTTCGCATCTCTTCAGAGACTATATTTTTGTAAGCAATAAATTTCCACAAATAACTGTAGGAAACTATAGACTTATCTGTAGAAAATGTTAAGGAGTCAAATGTTGAAAGAAAAATATAAGGTCCAATTTGCAAAGCTCGCTTTTATTATTGCAAAATAGTTTTCGTTAAAACCAATGAAGGTTTTGTGTTGATTTTATTTGTAGATCTATAAGTTTGGCAGCAATTTTTGAATATATGCCTTTGCGTCATTTATTATTACACAATCTATTTTTAATTACGTCGATATACTCGATAAAAGAAATTCTGGTCAAACCCATATATTCCATGGTAATGACCTTTCTAGTAAAAATAAAACACAATTCTGGTTGATGAAACAAAATTATACGATATTTAAACCATTCATTTGATCATTTTTCCATTAATATGATAATGGTTTACCGGAAATTCTTATTTTCAAAATTATAGTTCTTATTACCCTATATTTAGTGAAACATACGAAACTGCAAATTAAATTTAATTGAATAAAAGATTTTTACTTTGTTCAAATGTATTTTGAAAAAATTATCGAATTTCCCCAGATTTACCAAATTTATCTCGTATCATAAACCATATTTATTTACTAATTTTAAGAAAATCATCACCAAAGAGCTTCTGTAAAAACTACGGAGCTTTTGGGTGTTACTATAGAACCAGAAACGAGGTACATGTGAGCATAATCTGTTAGTTTTGACCATGCTTTTTTGTTTCAGTGTAGATTTAACAGTGCACTTTATGTAAAAATTGCATGCAACAATGAGTTTATGTACGAAGTTCTCTTGCATTGTCAAAAAATATATAAAATTTATACATAGTAGGGAAAATAAAGTGCAATACATACATGGAATATATAATTGCAATATATGCAATACATATTTGCAATGTATAACATACAATATATAATATACTATATATAATATGCCTTAAAATATGCAATATAATATGCAATATATAATAAACAAATTTTTTTCTATCATAACATCTGTCTTAAATTCTGTATTTGGTATATTTTTATTAAAAAAGACGGGATTAAAAAATCATGACTATTTTAATTACACAATGATGCTTGAAATTTTTTTCATTATCTCGTTTTCTCGTCATGTTTTTTTCATCTCGTTTTCTTCGTCAGTTATTTACCAAATTCTGATAACATGATTTGATATTTTAATCTCTATTAACATTAATTTTTACCTCTAATGTATATTTGCTTTCTTTATTTTTAACAAGAAGTCAAAATTATAATGAATTACCATAGCTACAGAAGATTCTGTAGAAAAGGCATTGCAACCAAAGCATATCTCTTAATACTATTGCTTAACTTTAAGAAGTTAAAAAAATAATTAAGTAATGGAAAAGGAAAAATTAAAGTAGATTTATGCATCGGAAATATCAAGCAAAATCTCAAGAAATGTAAGCATTTTTGACTAATTGCCATTTATAAAACGACGTTGCCCGCATAAAACACGACATAAAAATAAGAAGACTTTCACATGTGAGACTTGCAGTTTATTTTGTTTTTCTCCTGTTTCACAATTTCTCCCAACTCATCACTGTAGACATTGGGTATTACAACGTCCTTCACAATAAAGGAACCCTCTCTTACAAAAATCCAACCCAGCTGTTGTTGATAACGAAGTTAAGCCGTATGGTGGAGTTTATATCTAAGAATGGTACTACACTAAAGGGTATTCTTTGACAAGAGCCTATAACTGTGAAATGAATAGACATAAAGCCGAAGTTTACGGTCAGTCTTCTTTCAAAGGATATTGTACAAGAACCTTTACTTTTTCTCTGAGATTCCATGTAATCATATAAAGTTTTTTGAGGAATCTGTGCATTTTCTTGTAACTTGTTAAAGCTTCAAATTTTATCTTTGTCACTGACAAAACATAAAATCTGATGAAAAAATATTAAATTAAATCATTTCCTGAGATACACAAAGAGATGTATGTTTTTTAAAGACGATGCAAATTATTATCATTGCTGCTTGTTGTGAAGAAAATATCATTGTTGATCACACAACTTTGCAAATATTTTTAAGATGTCCTTTTCAATTTTTCCAACTTTTGACTGTAAACCTGGTTTATTTCTTGAAATAAAAATCATGTCTATTCAATACAGATTAGATGCAAAGCGTAAAATTGAGGCAACATGTCAGTAAAAGTATTGAGAAAACATGATGTATTTTAATCTATATGCTGAATATTTGTTTCAAAGTTTGAATTAAATTAATTTTAATATTTTTATAAATTAATAAAGAGTCCCAAAATGTTCGTACAGTACGGAACAAAACATCTGAGACTTTTAGAGTTTCGTTTTTTCGAAGATTCTTGTCGCTTCTTTATTTTCAATATAATTGATGTTATAACGGACCTAAGCAACTAAACATAACTATTTTGCGCAAATCAGCATTTTTTGTTTGAAAATATATTATATTTCAGATACTTGATTTGAGTAAAGAATTACCATCAGTTAAAAAAGAGATAAAAATAAACTTAAAACATTTAAAGTGTAGATATTCATGGTGTCCAAAACTGGTATAAATGGCAAGAGAATAAAAAGCAAGAATTTTTTGTATGAAAAAATTATTTTAAGAAATAAAATGGCTCAAAGGAGATCATAATCTGGAAGACCTCTTATTTTCTCAGCAAATGATAAGCGTAGAGTATGGCGTAAAAACAATCATTGGAGTTCTCAAGAATAATCAAAAGGATCTTCCCACTTTCCTACTAAGGAACGCTGCCCGCTTTTGTTACGACAAGTCTATGCTAGTCTTCACACTTCAAGACAAACCAAAAAATGGTAGAATGACAATAGAATAAATGCTCTAAAGTGCCATACTTTATCCCCTGACCCTGCCATGCTGAAAAAGGCGTAACATAAATGCTAACATTTAAAAACCAAATTATTATCTTATTTAATCCTTTTTCATTAAATAATTATAATTATTTTCTGACAACTCGTTTGAATGCCAAGGCCCTTTATCTTAGCCCCTTCTCTACTTTTTCAAGGCTAAGAAAAAGAACCTTGGCATTCAACAATTTTCCTTCTTCTCTTCTTTTTCAAGGCCAGGAAAAAGAGCCTTGGCATTCAACTATATTCCTTTTTCATTTCTTTTTCAAGGCAAAGAAAAAGAGCCTTGGCATTCAACTATATTCCTTTTTCTCTTCTTTTTCAAGGCTAAGAAAAAGGGCCTTGGCATTCAACTATATTCCTTTTTCTCTTCTTGTTCAAGGTTATGAAAAAGAACCTTGGCATTCAAATGTGTTGGCTGAAAAGAAGGCGGGAGAAATAATAACGGATTTTAAGGAAAACAAAACATTTCGCAATCATATAACGGGTTTCCAATTCTATTGTAATGTGTTAGGCAGTTGTAGGGGGAATCTCTAAAAATAGATTTTATTCTGCACTCAATTCAAGGCTGTGGTATAAAAAGATTACAGATTATATTAATGATTTTTATTTATTGAAATAGTATTAAATGAGATAATAATTAGATTTTTCAATGTTATGAAATATGTTATGCTTTGGGGTCTGTCATTTCAGAATGACAGACCCCAACCTCATTGAGAATTTGCCGGAAATAATGAAGAATAAACTTGATAATGAAGAATAAATTTGAAAATAAAGAACAACTTTCGACATTCTCAATTCTCTAGTAAAATATGTGCTAAATCCGCTTCAAATGGTTATTGATTCAAAGGGAGAAGAAATTAACTATTGATTTATCTGTGTAATGTTGCATGAAGATAAGACACATTAAAAAGTATTTCAATTTCTGGTTTCTATTTTTATTTGCTTAAATAAAACCTTTTTTTGAAAGTCTTCAATGTTTTACACCATACGTTATGTAATTAACAAACCTAACTTTTGAAAACGGGCTACAATCCAGATTGCTTTTATGAGCGCTAAAATCTGTTGATATCTAGACTATGTACTTTTTCAACTGAAATTTCACGAAGTGAATATATAATACATAGCAATAAATATCACCATCAACGGTAAAATGTCCTGGTAAGATACAACAATCGATATCATGTGCATTTATTCTCATGAAAATCACAAAAGTATTCGGGATATTTTTAGAGGTACCTTGAGGTACATTTTTAAATCAAACAATGTCATCTGTACTGAAATAATCTCAATTATTGTAGCAAAATTATAATTAATATTCCATTTCAAGTGGATTGTTTATTGCCAAATAACTGTTAAGAATCTTTATGAATTCCAATAATATTATGTTGGCACATAAATTGCTCTGTATTTGTTATATATGGAATGTATTTCAAATGCATTTCAGTGCGGAGTAAAAACTCCATTGGTAAAAAGATGATTAAGATGAAGAATTTTTTTTCCTTCAAATTTTAAATATTCAATATTTATTCCTTCAACATGTTAAGAACTTAACACCTTGCTAATTAGTAAGTAACTACCGATTTCCAAAATGGGACTTTTGTTAAAATGCTTAGAGTTTCAAATTGTAAGCTGCTTAGTATCACTATATAGTTGTTATTAAAGTAATCGATAATTTACTGAGGTAAGAAATGGGTATAGGTTAGTTGCTGTTCAGTTAAAAAGTTTGCTTTTCATTTAATGTGATTTTTTAGTGCCTTCGTAGCTTAAATCGTTACAAATTGAAGTTTACTTTATTCTTATTAAATCTTTTTCAGATAATCTTTGATGCGCATAGTTTAGTTAAATACATTTGATTCGATCAATATTTAAGATTAATCAAGAATTTAGTTAAAATTAATGAACTGTGCTTTTGAAAGAAATATCTGACAGATAAAGAAATATTTAACGCATACTTTCGTTATCAATATACAGGGTGATTCTAAAAAGATGGGCAAAATTTTAGGAAGTGATAGTACACACCCAAGCAAACAATTTTTGTCGAAGAATGCATGGTCGAAAACAAAACGCAGAGGTGCTGGCACATTTGGAAAGTTGTTTCATGCGAGCGTAAAAGCTCGTGCCTATTGCGAGTTACCGCGTTGCGAGTTATTATTTGCATGTTATGGGAAGAAGAAGAGCTCGTATACAAAATTTCGTCACGATTCATACATAAAAGCTGCTGATTCGAGAGTGCATTGTCAATAGCGGTAGTAACACATCTGAAGATGTTGCTCTTCTCTAATAAGGAAACAGCCGATATGCATTTTATTTATGCATTTGGTTCCAACAGAACGCAGCACCATCTCATTACGTACGAGAAGTACGAAGCTATCTGGACGCAACCTTTCCAAACCACTGGATTGGGAGAGGTGGTCCTATAGCTTGGCCACCGTGCTCGCCAGATCTTTCATGCATCGATTTCTTTTTATGGGGACAGCTGAAGGCTCTTATGTATGTGACTCACATTGAATCTGCAGTAGAACTTGTCGCCCAGCTTTCGGCCGCTGCAGGGGAAGTTCGCGATATGACTGGCGTGTTTCAAAATGTTCGCCAATCTTTTCTTTGTCGTTGTACTGCGTGCATAGCCGCTGCGGGCCATTGTTTTGAAAACTTATTGTAATCACATGCCATTGAATTTGCTTTTATAATTTAATTTCATCGTTCTTTGTGTGTTTTTGCCTCATATAAGAATGTAACTCTTGACGCCCTCTAACGGTTTTCTTTTATTTCGACCATGCATTCTTTGATAAAAATTGTTTGCTTGGGTGTGTACTATCACTTCCTAAAATTTTGCCCATCTTTTTAGAATCACCCTGTATATGGTAATGATACGGTTTCATTTTTTGAAGTACTTACAAACAAATTAAAGTAAGAATTCAAAGAAAAAGAACATTAGAATGAATTCGCAACATCAACGGTTAAAACTCTTGTCTTACCTATAACTTTAAAACTAATTATTATTTTACAGCGAAATTTTGTACGTAAACTACTATTAGCACCTATCAAATCGCTAAGTACCAGATCGTATATATTCGTGTCAGAAAATCTGAAAATTTTGGTGATAAACTAAAAAGGAAAAGAAAAGAAAAAAGGAAAGAAAACTTTACGGAAAGGCTCAAACTCAGAAATTACCGTTTTTATGTTCTTTTCATGAAACCTATATTTCTTTTCTTGATGTGTTGCAAGTACACAGATAACCAGGCACGTGAACTTTGGCGACTTAACGATCTCATTTGGCGTCAGTATCAGATGATCCAATATAAGTAAAGATTCATCAAGTAAAATCTTCTGGGACTCATCTAATGAAAAAGACAAGTATACCTAACTAACGAGTCAGCTCCTTCATATCAATGTCACCAATAATCTCTCATGATTTTAAAATGATCACATGACAAAACATTGTTGGTTCATTGTCCCCCGAGACATACTCATTTCATTAAAATGCATAATAACATAATTTTTTTAAAATCTTTATTAAATTAAAATGGGAATGCATAAATCCACTGACGCCTTTTCATTTGGGATTCAAAATTTACATTGTGTTCGAATTTAATAAATTTATTAAAACGGAATAAACTAGAAAACTTGCTCTCGTGAATTCATCCAAAAGCAGTATAGTTCCCTGAGGAAAGGGCATGTGGCTTGGAAACATTTACAGATCGTAATTTCTCCATTCCCTTTTCTGCGATAGTTTCGTGTTCTCCAGTTCAGCAGAACCAAGACGAATTGAGAAAACTCAATTGACTGAGAACAAGGGATTTCTGTTTTAAATTCTCTTCTGTAAAACTGTCGCTATATTGCTTTACCATTAAGTGAGTCTAAATTGCTGCCGAGAATCGCCACGGTACTTGATTTACACGCCATTCTCTCCATAAATAGTTTGGGTGAATTTCTTGATAAAATGCACTTTGGATTTTGAGTTTCTTGAACGGTAGATATATTCTCAAACTGCTTTGATGGAGTGGAATAGAATACAAAGTACGGTATTCTTAGGACTTGAGTAACATCTTAACAGCTCCAAATAAGAAAAGCTATGTTGAGAAAAACTAAGGCAAAAGGTAATATAACGATTTATATTTAGAAAAGTGGAATAAGGTAATGTTCCTTGATTTTTGCGCCATTGGTGAGTTGTGTTGTAATTTTGTTAAAAGTGCTTTTTGTGCTGCTTTCTGATGGACAGGAGTAGTTTTCGTTTCTAGTGCATTTTGTGTTGCATTCTATTGGCTCGTAGTGTAGTTTTTACAGCTAGTAAATTTAATCTCCCTTTCATTGCACAATATCGTAGTTTAAGCTATTAACAGCTTCAAATAAGAAAAGCTATTTTGAGAAAAGCTAAGGCAAAAGGTAATATATAGAGTTTTATTTAGAAAAGTGGAATAAGGTAGTGCTCCTGAATTTTTGCGCTATTGGTAAGTTATGATGTAATTTTGTTAAAAGTGCTTTTTGTGCTGCTTTCTGCTGGCTGAACAGTGGAGTAGTTTTCGTTACTAGTGCTTTTTGTACTGCATTCTATTGACCCGTAATGTAGTTTTTATCGCTAGTTCATTTGATCTCATTTTTATTGCAGAATGTTGTAGTTTTCGTTATTAACAGCTTCAAATAAGAAAAGCTATGTTGAGAAAACTAAGGCAAAAGGTAATATAACGATTTATATTTAGAAAAGTGGAATAAAGCAAAGTTCCTTGATTTTTGCGCTATTGGTGAGTTATGTTGCAATTTTGTTAAAAGTGCTTTTTGTGCTGCTTTCTGCTGGACAGTGGAGTAGTTTTCATTACTAGTGCTTTTTGTGCTTCTTTCTGCTGGGCAGTGGAGTGTAGTTTTCGTTATTTGTGTTTTTTGTGCTGTATTCTTTAAGCCCGCAGTGTAGTTCTTATAAGTAGTTTATTTGATTTCATTTTTATTGCCCAATGTTGCATTTTTCGTTACTAGCACAGATATATAATTTCACTAGATACCCAATGTCTATAGGAATGACTATCAAACAGCGTAACGCTTGTTTAATGAGCATAAAATTGTACCAGAAAGCATTGTCAATCGACCATAGGTCATTTCATTAAACATGAGCTTTCTGCCAAATAATGTTTTTTTTTTCGTACATATTTCGTTTTTTTTTCCGCATATATATGATAAAATCAACCGCTTAATGTATCTTTAATTAGCTATTTAATGTCTTGTTCTGTGCGGAGTGTTAGAAATACTTTCTTTCTATAATGAAATCTATTTGAGTTATAGATAATGTTATAGAAAATTAAATCCTCAAAAAATATTTAAAAAAAAGCAGAGTTTTTATTGCGTCGAAGTTAAGTAATTTCTCGTAGGTAGGTTGGTGGTGCTAGTGCACTTAGCTTTTTAGAAATAATTCCAGATATGATGGTTTTTAAGTTCAGTTAAACCTTGTGCGTAGTAGACTCATCTGTTAATAGTTATGAACAAATAATATGCATCATTCCTGATGTAACTTTTATCACAATCATATTTTCTGATTTTTCTCTAATTAGCTATAGCTATTTTCTTTCAGATAAAATATTTAACAAATCGGTCTCTCTTGTATTTAATCCTCATCTTTATGCCATAAAATATTTAAACATTCCTTTTAGGAAGAATTAAACAAAGCTCTCTTCAAATAAACATTAATCATAATAAAATAATTTTAAAAAAGTTTTTTAAAAAAATCAAAATTTTTCTATGGTTTTACTCGAAAAGTAAGAAATAAAATACTGAGTGTAGTTTAAAGGAATCAAGATTATATGGTCTCAGTTACTCTTTCAGATATTATGTTTATTTTATAAAAATTTAAATATTATTATATAATTTAAATATTATAATATTATTACACATTTATTTTATATAAATTAATCGAAATGCCTTGCCAAAATTTAATATTTAAAAAAAAAACAGATAAAATGTTGGTGGTTTTTGAATAGCAATAATAGTATCAAATAAACTGCCGAATTTTAATCTTTTTTAAAAAATTTGATGAAAAATTCTTGCAATACATTTTGAGATGAAATTTATACAAAATAAGCATATCTCAAAAATTAAGAGAGACTATATCAACTCGATTCTTATAAGTTACACTTAATATTTTATTAATTATTTTTTCGTGCAAAACCTTAGAAAAGATATACTTAATAAAAAAATCTTCATTAGCTTCAAAAAATGTAAAGACTATAGTAAAAGTCGAAGCGTTTAAAACGCTGAAAAATTAGCATCCTATTTCAAGACTTACCAGGCGCGAATAAAGAAAAGACAAGAAATTAAACATAAAACGTAAAGAGGCAGTGGGTTTTTAGCATTAGAGTAGCAATTAAATTATAATTTAAATTAGTAGTATTAAGCTACATTACAAAAAATATATATGTAATATAGTAACAATAAATACTTTATTGGAATTTGCTGGAAATTTTAACAATATATAATTGAATTTAGAGTCAATATCTTAAGAAAGTCTGGAGTCGGAGCTATATTGGAACATTTCAACTATCGATTCTACAGCTCCAATCATCTCTATATGAATACAAGGCACAAGACTGAAAGATATATACCAACACAGTTAATGAAGCAAAAATGCTTCCTTTTTTTCCGATGGCTTTACGTTATTAGATTAAGCATAACGCTTTCTCAAATGTTCATCCCATAAAATTAAAGATTATCTGTACTCAGTATCATTAGACATAATGTTGTTGCTCGAGGCCATCTTTCATGATAATAGAATTTGCTACAATCAAGAAGTTTTCTGCAGTAATTATAACTTTCGGCGAACCGTGAAAAACCTGTTACAACAGTACAGTAGTGCCTATATTTTTATAGTTTGTATCCATTAAAACCTGTAGCAATTATCCTTACTAATTTACGAAATTAATTAAGCATTTTCGGTGTGAATAAAATATGGCGTTTTGCTTATGGTTCCTCTTAATGAATCATTACCTTTTGTTCTTTTTAGTAAATAACTTATTTTCTTTATTTCAATTATTGTTGATTATTATTGTTCAATTACTATTGTTGGGTTCTATTCCATTGGTATAGCTCTATGGAAACACGTTTTAAAAACACAACTTTAAATAAAATAAATTCGTGGTTTCATATAACTTTAGAAATAATAATTCTAATAAATGTAACAATAGTTCACATGCTATTCCCGTTGAGGACTTTCAAATAATAATTAAATAATCGCGTTAAGGAATATGCAATAAAATCTTAAGCACAATCGTCTAATATGTATTTGCATTACATGGACGAAAAAAACACGAAACCTTCTCATGGTATGCTTGACAGCTAGCCAAACTGGTTGGAAATGAATTATTTTTAAAGAGTTAGGAAACTCTAGGACGAGTAAGAACTTCCTAATAAAAATTAATTTTAAAATTACGAATAATCATTTTTAATCATACATGCTTCTTTTCAATTTCAACGTGAATCAACTCATATTGAAAATGTAATAAGATATGGTGAGTGATATAAAAATAAAAGCGATGATTTGTGTTTAAAAGTGAAACGACCAAAAAATATTTGTTTATAAATTATTTTTAAGAGACTGAATTGCTAATATTTTAATTTTAATTATTAGAGATGATGTCTAAATTAGTAATAGCATAAAAATAATAAGTGCATCATCTATCCGAAAAAATTATGTTTTTTACTCCAATTGTTTCTTATTATATTCCTATAAAATGCTAAGCTTATAGACCCAAATTTTAAATATATATTATTTCATTCATTTATTTCCTGAAATCAAATTTAGTATGAGAGTAACAGACATAAATAGTGTTTTTCTACAGTTATCTTAAGTTATAGTCATTATCATTAACTTTAAATTAATATAAAATTAATTTCCTAATTCTAATTTTGTATTTATGTTACTACCATATTAATTTAGTTAAAATAGTTTTGAGCATTAGTCTTCGGAATTGGCATGCCTTTCTGCTAAACAAACACCTATCTTTAATTAACATATATTTGTCCTACAGCTGTCCACTTTACCAAGGTTTCCTTGAATTAATATTTTGCACGAGAGAAAAATATGTCGTGCATTAACCAATTATTTCAGCTTAATCATTAGGAGACTGAAGGAATTCAAGGATTTCCAAAATTACAATTAGTCTTAGAAATAGTTACAGGGTTACAACAATTTGAATATCGTTGTATGGAACATAAATGAGTGTTACTCGTGATGGTGACCCGGTAAAATTGTCCGGGTCCAGATTCCGAGTACTCAGTCTTGAAACTGAAAAGCGTGTTCAGGTACCCTCGACCAGATAGTGAAATTGTTTTGTCGGTCCCGGGTAATAAGTGGATGATAAAAATCTGGTTGAATAGGCCGGATTTTCAATTATGACCGGGTGATTTCAGAGTACTCAATACTTCCCTAACCGAAACATAAAAATTTTATTTAATTAAAAGTACAATTGCTTTTTAAAATAAAAAAGACGGTTATCAGATCTTTATTTTGATAAAAAAGATGGTTATCAGATCTTTATTTTGATAAAAAAAGATTGTTATCAGATCTTTATTTTGATAAAAAAGATGGTTATCAGATCATCATAATTTTTCTTTTATCGGTGTATTAGATGACCTACCACAAATTTTTTTCACAGCCAAGCAAAACACACTGAATGATGATTTCTCATTCTAAAAAATAAATGATGAACGGGTTTATTAATAAATGGGTTTATTAATTAAAAACATTTTAATTGACATGCTGTTAAAGTTTTCATATTAATTTTTATTATATTTGTAATTTTTTATAATTTAATTATCGTTATTTTTATTTATTTCCATTTCCTTCATATTTGTTATAATTTTTATGATCTTTATTTTTATTAGTTTTCATTTCCTTCATATTTTTTGTATTTTTCGCATACATTTAGATTTTCCATAATTCATTTCCAGTAATACTAAAATGTGAACATTTATTCTGTTGGTATAAGTCTCCATAGCTTCAAAAATTCTCCTTAATCCTAGTAGAAAATACGTAAAAAATTTTTTAAGAATCTACCGTATAACTGAAAAAATAATATAATTCCATATAATATTTCTAACACATACAAATACATAATTCCAAGAAATTCTTTAAATGTTTAGATAGCTTAAATTTACTTTACACCATATTGCATTTAAAAAAATATGTGAATAACATAAATCTGAAATTGAATATCATTTATTCCTTAAGTTCGCATTTGAAATTTACTCGGGGCACAATCAATTTTAGTTTGAAGAAGTTCTGAAAAGAACATTTTATTTCTTGAGATAACTTTCAGAGAACAAACTGTTCTACTTTTTTTTTCTTGCTTTGATAAAAAGAATTGATTGTTCAGAATAAAATTTGGAGATACGAAAGCGTAGTTTGTAGAGTTCTATACTTATTTTTCAGTATTTTTTGCTTTGTCTACACAATACTGCCAGAAAAAAGCAAGAAAACTTTGGAAATGTCTGAGGTAATTGAGTTATTATTGTTATTAATGTTTTCAATTGTTAATAGGGTATCTACACTAATAAAAAAAGAGCATTTTGTAAAAGGTAGTACATTACGTTAGTGAATTATAAGGACTAGTTAGTAATTCTATTTCTATTAAATTTTGAAATAAAACTGCCACATTTATATTATATATTGTGTTAAAAGAATAACGTTATACTGAACAAAAGCAGCATTTTTTTAAAATTTGTTTTTTCCCATTTTCTTCTTATATCTTTATATTTATTCCTCCTTCATTAATCCTCATTTACTTATTTATAATTTTTTTTCATTTATTATTTTTTAGAATTCCCTTGCTAGTAATTTTCGTTAAAGCTAAATGTATGAAGTAAATTTTAAACTTAAAGTATGGTTTGAAAAAATTTAATTTTATACTTAACTAAAAACTATTTAAAAGTTTAAAATTGTTTTAAAAACTTATACTGGAAGAAAATAGTAAAATTATAAATTCACAACTGCAATATCATAGATTAATTATGAACAATAGGCGTATATTTTTAACAAATTTACTGGCATATTTTAGCATACACATAACATGATTTTCTACAATATTTATAATGCTGCAATTTTAAATTAATACAAATCATGTTGCATACGTAAACATACCATCTTTTTGATTAAATCAAGAGAAACATTCTTAAATGTCAAAACCCAGAATAAAGGTGGAAGCACAGAGAAACAAAAAAGTTTCAAACAATTTAGAACTAGGATAGAAAGGGATTGACTATTAGAGCAGGGGAACGAGAACAAACAAGATAATTTAAAAAGTACTGACATTAAAAAAGATGTGAGGATTGGGAAATAGTCTTAGATGCGACTAAGTATAGAAATTGAAAGAAAATAGATATTTAAACATTTAAAAAATGGAATAAAAGAAAGGAAATCAACTAAAATATTAGTTTTTTTTCACAATATTAAATGATTCTCAGAAAGCAGGGTGAAAGGTTGAGGAGAAATGTTAAATTTTAACATTAAAAAAACCATTTAACATTTTTAAAACAAAAAAGTTCAGCTTTTTATCGATAAGGTTATGTAAATTATAGCAAATAAATTCATCAACAAAACGATTACATTATGTAACCGATTATTTGCGATGTAATAATATTAGTAATAACTATAGATCTGTACGTTATGCTCTATTACTTTCTTATGCATGCAAAAAAAAATTATAAAATCTGTTAACAAGCATTACTGCTCTATTGGTTTTTCCAATTTTTCTGAATTTAAAAGAAAAAAAATATTATGCTGCCAATATTTTTCTTAATTATAGAAACGTAAAAAAATGTCTTTAAAAGTTATTCTTAAAATAAATTTTAGCATACGTATAAATTACGGTTTATAAAAGTTTAAATAAAGCTATAATGGGAAAATAACACAAATAACGTTAGATAAATAAACATCATTTGTTCTACTATGCAGAATTTAAAAGAAAACAGAGATCAGAAAATTTAGAGAAAAGGATCAAAAAGGTCACTAACGAGGTTATTATAATTTTTTTTTAAATCATGAAACGATTCCCAAATATCTAGGTCAGTAGTTGAAGAGCTCATTTGAAACAGTAGAAAACTTGAAACTGGGAATAAGCTGCGATATGTATCGATAGGACCATTATATGAACTACTAATAATTAAACATACCAACTGTATAATAATTGTTTAATTTATTATGCAATTATTTTAACAACTGTTTTTCACTAGGTTTTGACTTACACTGTTAGAAATTTCTCGACAAATATGGGTAAATAAAGATTTATTTACTTATTATTTTATTTATTTTTATTTATGTAAACTGTAGCCATAAGGACTTTTCTGACAATCCCAAGACCAGCTGAACGGGGCTCGAATCCCAGAGTTGACACAACAATATCTCTTAAGTTCCTTCAACATATAAAGAGATACCAATATCCAGCACTCCTCAGTTGGTGACCATGGATAACTGAAGAACGAAACTCGCATTCACATATAGATGGCAGCACCTCAAGGCTGATTAACACTAAATTTGTACTATTTCCTATTCCTCATGATAGATGGAACCGCCAGATAAATTAATTAAGCCTTATTATGTGGTACATTCGGCAAAAAAAATCCCAACCCTAGTATAACCCCAATGTCCATCACCTAACTCCAATGCTTAGTTGAATTTCACTTTTACGGTGAAGAAATAATACTATTTGTAAATGGTTACAAAACCGTGTAGTTTTGAATTTAGGAATTTTTACTGAATCAGTTGTAAATGGTTTCCAAATACTAAAGACAAAAAAATGCTTCGAACGTAAAATTAATGGTTAATTAGATGGGTAGACTGTTGTCGGTTGTCTTACCGTAATTTTGGAATAAAAATTCTGACAGTACAATTCGTTTTTTTTTTTTTTTTTTTTTTTNTTTTTTTTTTTTTTTTTTTTTTTTTTTTTTTTTTTTTGCATATAGAGAGATTAAATAAAATCTGTTAATAAAGGCAATCACTCTACTCGTTTATTCCTATTTCCTAGATTTAAAATAATATTGTTTTACCCATATTTTTCCTACGCATAAGAAATTAATTAAATTCATTAACAACGTCTTCTTAAAATAAATTTTAAAAAAATTACGTCATTTGAACTCATACGAAACAGTTTCTATCTGTTTCAGGTATTTTATATAACTAATTTGTTAATAAAATTCTATTTCATCTAACACTGTGCAATCGAACATACAAAAATATTATTGCTTCAATGCACAATTTCTATTGTGTAGAAATAAAGGAAATTTTCCAAAATGCCTATTTCAAAGTACACCTTATATTTGTACAACGCAACAACGTTTTATCTACATAGTAAAAAAAATATTTAATGTAACTAATTGCAACATTTTTATAAACAAAATAAACAAAAACGTAAAAAAATATTCAATATCTTCAAAGTATTTATCTAGAAACTTTTGTTCTAGAAGTGCGTCTAAGAAAAAAACAGGGATGGACATAGATCTGTCTCGCTTCACTTAATTAAGGTAGTCATCCAGAAAGAAAGATATCAGAGTCTAGACAAGAATAATAACTTACAAATAAAGGTAGGCCTATGGCAGAAGCATCTGTCAACAAAAATGGGGCATTTCTTGGGTAAGACGGAACGTTTAAAAAAGCTGGAGCGAAAAGAAGAGAAAAAGAAATAGTTGAACAACAAAAATGGGCTGCATGGAAGCAAGTTTTGGAGAATTGCCAAATACCAGATTTAATGATGCTAAACATTCAACTTTCTTTTCAGGAACAACCTGAGCTGAGATAACGTGTAATTACTTTAGCACATTTAGAGGAAATTTCGAGCTGAGATTTCTTTTTGAAACATTTTAAATTGATGTGTGAGTTCAAGGAATAAGTAAGAACATCTGAAATATCTGGTGATGTCTCTGCTATTTATTTTTATTACACATTTTTAATATTTGTTTTTTTTTTAAAATGGTAAAGTTGTTGAAAGTCATATTTAGTTTTCTGGTTGCATCTAAACAGGGAAAAAG
Organism: Parasteatoda tepidariorum; assembly: GCF_043381705.1. Taxonomy (NCBI): domain Eukaryota; kingdom Metazoa; phylum Arthropoda; class Arachnida; order Araneae; family Theridiidae; genus Parasteatoda; species Parasteatoda tepidariorum. The sequence continues at coordinate 78,951,253 of NC_092205.1, read as the reverse complement.
TAAAACATCTTTCTGACTTCAATAAAAAGATATTAGATAAAAGTGTTGTATCTTGGAATGCTAGTATCTTGGGACATTGGTACTTTCAAAAAACTTTTATTTCTGTTGCTTTTAGTTCTAACTATGATCGTAACTGATAGATTAACATCGCACCAAGAGATATTTGATGGAAAAGAAAACTTATTAAAATTATTGAGGAAAAAAATCAATTTTGCTTTCAGAATAAGCTATTTAACTGAATATTAGTGGTTTTTAGGAAAAAAGATGGTTAAATATTTTGATTATAAGAAGGTGATGATAGTATTGTTCGAAACATGTATTAATTTTGTTCACAATAACAGGACAAATGAAACATGCTTTTTTCCGGAATATATGGAACTAATATTTTCTGGAACTTTAACCAACGTATAGGAGCTAACTAAGTTATACATCTATTTGACTAATTGACTGTGACCTACAAAAGTATTTATAATCTTTGAAAAACGTATATATACTATCAAAATAATATAACTTTTTCACTAATTAATTGCGGCTATCAAGAACTTTGATAAACTTTAACCAACCTAAAAAAATCATCAAGATAATAAAACTATTCGACTAGTTTATTTAATTTTATTTTTAATTTATTCTTTCAATTCAATATCACTAATTCATATCCATCCTTTAATCACCAAAGAACTTTAGCGAACAATCTAAAAGAAAAAATTGGCTATTTAATACTGCGAAGATCATTTGTTACGGTGGCACAAACAGCCTACATAAGAAATAAATCACAATGAATAACTTTTGATATTATTATTTTATTTTTATGAACAAAAAACGTAATTTTAATGTTTAAAGGAGTGCATCACATCTATGTTAATTAATAAGTTCAGATGATAATTTAAATAGCAAAACAAATACATAAGCTTATTTTATTTAAAGAAACGTATCGGCTTAACTTCTATTATAACAACATTTAGAATATTTTCCAGAAGAATTTTTTTCTTTCACCCAAAAGTGAGCAGCACTGAAGCTACAGTTTCGGTCGTGAAACCGATATTATGTTCTTCAACATCAATAAGTAAATCATGTGTCTTACACATTCTTTCAATGTTACTTCTTTCATAACTGTCATCAATGCTTTCTTCTGCTCTTCTAGCGAGCTTCTTTTACTATAATAGGTGTAACAGCGCGAATAATACTCGTATTTTAATGAATAAAAATGAATAAAATTCTTAGGATTGAACCTCATAAGTATTATAAAATATGAAGTAAATATGTTGATGCGGACTATCCCCTTTTAATCTTTCAATTCTCCCAACTTATAGCTCAGATTTTTTCAGATTTTTGCTGCTCAAACGAGAAAAGAATTTTCATTAAAAAATTGGAAAACGTCTACGTTTACACTTTCATGTTTATGACAGCTCACGTACTTCTTATTTCATTTCTTTGTTGCCAACGCGAAAAGAAAATAAGAAATTTGTGTTGCCGTGCAAGAGAAATATGCATATATATATTTAACCAATAACTTCTTTTTTTTACTTTTAAGAACCATTTTCTTAATCTATCAAGCGACCAAAAACACAATTTTAAAAAGGTAAGTTTAATGCATTAAAATAGAATATTCCCTTTTAACCTTTCAATTCTTCCACTTATAGCTCAGTTTGTTTCAGCTTTTTGTTGTTCACACAAGCAAAGAATTTTCATTCAAAAATTGAAAAACGTCTAATTTTTTACTTTCATGTTTATGACAGCTCACACACTTGATATTTCAACTTTTTGCTGCCGAAGCAAAAAAGAAATAAGAAATTCGTTGCTCTGCAAAAGAAATATACAAATATAGATTTAACTAACAACTTTTTTTTTCACCTTTAAGAGCCATTTTCTTAATCTATCAAACGACCAAAAACACAATTTTAAAAAGATAAGTTCAATGCATTAAAATGATCGAACATATAATTACTGAAAGTAAAAAACAACGTCCTTGAAGTATGACAGCCTGTTTTACTCATCATCCTTCTACAAAACTCTCTCGAGACCGCTATAATTTGATTTAAATTAAATTCAATAATTTACCCACCCACGTATGAAAAAATGACTGCGTCAATCGAGCCATCAAGACAATTGCTATCTTGAAAAATTGCTTCAGTTTTTTTTATACTCATAAAGCACTATAAATAAAACTTAATTAAATGAAGTAAAGATAATAAAAATGTAACACTTTCTCATTTTTTTCTCTCGATACGTAGCCAAACCCTTCATGTTACTCAAAATCTACTCTTGAACCTCAACATAATAGTTCACAGACGCAGTTTTTTTTATTTATTTCTTTATCTTTTCTATCAATCATCGGCTGGAGACTAAAAAAGAATATCGATCAGTATAGAGTGGGTAGGAAATTAAAATATTTTCCCTTTTTTATGCTTTTTTTTATAGTAAAAAAAGAACTAGAGAGAACATTGATATTTCGAGCGGCCCTCATTTTGGCTAATAATATCTGGGTCAAGGTTATTTTTAGCCATTTTGTGCGATTAGAAGTATCGCAGATGGTGGGATATAATCTTTCAAATAAATTAAAGGACGAAATGATATTTTTGAATTTCCGTTTTCTAATGTGTTTTATTATCGAAAATTATACCCTGGGGACACATACGCTACTTTTTAATGGTTTTCCTTATCATTTGCTAAATTTTGTTGCAAAAATGATTTTTCGATCTATTTTTTTTCGAACCATCAATGAATAGAAAAAATAAATAAAAATATATTAAATAAGAAGGGAAAAAAATAATAAAGATTAATTTCATGCGAAAAAAGTAAAATAAGATTTTTGGATATATATTTTCAAAAATAGTGTTATTTTCGTAAGAACAAGTGTGTTATTACTGAAAATAAATATGTTAAAATGCGTTAAGTGTTTCAAACTAAGTATCTCATCCTGAGAAAAACGCATAAATTTAAATTATGATTAATTTCAGCAACTTCTTTCTATTTGCAGAAAAAGCAAAATTTTCTTACTACCTAATAGTTAAAAAACTATAAATGTTATCAGTGTTTTTTTTTATTGTTTTTGACGTTCTTGATTATTTTAACACTATAATATTTTCTTCAAAAAATAAAATTAAAGAAGTATTTTAAATTGAACCTAGTTTTGATACTGACCAAAATCAATTTTTATTTGTTAATTTTGACCAAAAAAAATCAATGGTCTGCTGTTTTGTTTGAAGATTCTATGCTTTATTGAGATTGAACTTATATTTAGTAAATAAATATAGCCGTGCTTTTTGAACAATTTAAGAGTTTAAAAAAATCAAACTGAAAAATTTTGAATCCAGCTGATACTTTTTTTTTATTATTTACGTTCCGAAGGTGCCAAGAATTAATTTTTAAAATTTTTCACATTTAAGAATAATTATATATTAAAAACACTCGAAAATTGAACTGTCCTACTACTCCTATATTGCTTTATTCTAAATATGTTTAATACTTTAATTTTAATTTTTTTTTAAGTTATGAATTTTTCTTCCAATGCCCACCTGAAGAATGACCTTTCATCATACATACATCAGAAGGGCATATTTGTGGGCCACTCTTTCAGGAGCACCGTATTAAGTAGGCCAACGTTGCTCCCACACAAAGGACAGATCGAACAGAGAAGGAAAGAACATCCATGCCTTGCCCGGGATTTGAACCCAGAACTTTTCTGATGCAAGGCCAGTTCCCTAGTCCCCTACACAGGCTGGACGGCAAGTTACGAAAATATTTATGAATATTTTTAACTTTTAAGACTGAAATGCTAAAAAAAATATTTTTAAAAGTTTTTGCAATTAAATAGTAATTTGATTTATTTTCAATTAGATTATATAGGTCTTTGTTATTAATAAGAATAGTCAATGTGTTGTACAAAATTTTAACTTTTTTAATTTTCTTATTTGAAAATTACGAATTCAAATAATTAACTTTTAGGGTAATACATTGTCCGTCTCTCTATACTTATAAATTTCACTGTAAACTATTTCTGTTATGCACTTAAGAAAAAAACTTAGAGGAACCAACGAAGTAATACATGTTATTCTTAGACCAATTTTGGATCAATGAATGTTAATTTGGGAAGCATTCATTTTTAACTCCTTTTCTTAGTTATTGAATTTAGATATCCATGAAGTTAAATATTTTATTTTTCCTGTATTTTCCAAGAAGCATTCATATGACACACTAAATGAAGTCAAAATATATGTTTTTTAGGAATTATCAGAAATTTATTTAATAAGAATATAAACATTTCTAAACATTGTGAACGGCGAAGAAAATTTATTTGTCCTAGTTTAACCTCCTGTTGCATATTGTTTCGAGTATTTCGAGGTAAGCACTAATGAGAAGATTCAACAATGTGTGGCATACATACATACATACATACATACATACATACATACATACATACATACATACATACATACATACATACATACATACATACATACATACATACATNCAAAATAAATAAATACAAGAAAACACGAAGAAAGTTAAGAAAAACAATAAGTTTCATTTATTACGCTTAGGCAGCAAGTAAACAGAACTCATTAGATAAGTTCAAAATGAAGAATAAAACAAAGAAAAATTATAGACATAAGATAAAAAAAAGGGGGGGGGAATAATAAGTAAAAAATAACAAACAACAGTTTGTATAATATAACTATTAAAAAAAAAAAGAAAAAAAAAAAGAAAAGAAAGAAAAGATGAAATTTTATTTAAAAAACCGGAAAAATAAAACCGGGAAAAAAAAGATATAATCTTTTCCTCAGCCCACACGATTATATCCGCAAAACAGAGTGCTTTCTGATATTGTATCATTAATATTGATCTGATATTGTATTTTTTTTTAATATTTATATTATATAAACTGTTGTTTGTTATTTTTTACTTATTATTCCCCCCCCCCTTTTTTTTATCATATGTCTATAATTTTTCTTAAATTATTCTGTCTATTAATAACTGGAAACAATACTTCTTTAGATCAGTTTAAGATAAAAGTATAATCTTCGACAAAAGGCTGATCATTATATGACCGCAAGCTCTTTACATATAAGAAATATTTTATTTCAATGCTATTACACTGAGAAAAAAAGTACTGTAAAATTTTCCAGACTATGGTATCAAAAATCTCAGTAATTTTCACTGAAGCACTTTTGTAAAGATTTTGGTGCAATTAAAAGCAAAATATGGTTTAATAACATGTGACAAAACTTGGTAATGTGATGAAACTTTTTTTTCATGATACCTTAGAGCATGGCATCAAAGCAATTTATTTGCTTAAATTTTACTTTTAAATTTTGTATTTTGTACTAAATGCTTGGTTATTTAAGACTGTAATTCAGAAAACCAGGAATTCGAGTAAACTGTTACCCTGAACGGAAAAATTACCGAATAATAGCTTAATTGGCATATATTTTTGTTTTTAATACCAGAATTACTCTACAGTACGGTAATTTTATCAGATTTTTTTTATCCCTGCAGGAATATTTTTTCTTGACTTATTGAAAATAATTTAATATAATCCATTTAATTAGTAAAAATTACAGCATAATTTACAACTAATTTAATAAAGTTAATTGATTTAATGAATTTAATAAATTTAACTAATAAAAATTTGAAGCAAAATGTACTTACAAACCTATTGAATAATCCCAGAAATCATTTAAAAAATATCTTTCAGGAAGTGCTACATACCTGAAATAGAATAAGTGAATGAATATTTAATTTTAACATGAAATATTTTTAAAATAAGGCACAAGTTTAAACAAATATACATAATAAAAGCTGAAATATGAAAATTTCTCTTATTATATATTGTGGGGAAGGTGAATATTTATTTACTTAAAATTGTCCCTAAAATTATAAATCAATTGACAACTATCATTGCTCAATTTTAAAATATGTTTGTAGTGAGCAGAAAGTGACCAAACTACTATTTAATGACGCTGAACAATTTGAGATGAGGTACCTAACACATTCACGTTGGGTTGGTTCCTAGACGCGGAACTTTTGGAGCCTGTTCTAAGTTTAACTGATTATACCTTACAGAAACAAACTGAAAAGTTTAATCAGTTTTCATCTAAATCGTAGAACTGAGTTATTCTTTCATCTCTTGTTGTTATAAATAAACGATTTTGGGTGCAGAAATCAAGTGCTTCGAGTACAAACTTTCAGTGTCAATATGAAATATTTTTCAACAGAGATATTTTTAGCCGTTTTTCATCGAAATGAATACTTTTCAGAAATATAGGTTTAGAAAATGAGAATTTGATTGATGCATTTAAAGTAGAATGATCAAGCCACATTAGTATAAATGTTCTCTAAATTTGTAAAATCCTGATTTGAATTTTAATATACTTTAAATTTTAACTTTTTATTGCGGATAAATTTTCTAAAATTTTTTTTCTGAGTCGAAAAATCAGCAGTTAAATGATATACAACCGTTTAATGCAATAAACTTCTTGAAAAAAATATTGGAGTCGCCTCTAAAAGCTCTAAGGTCGTGAAAGAGACCCAATGATTAAAATGTAAAAGGAAAGTTCAATTTTTTGTTCTTTCTTTTTCCCTCTCTTAACACGTTAATTCTAAAGGCCTTTTCTAAAAGGAGGCTTCTAAATTTGCCTCATAAACTAAAAAAATCTATTTATTTTTTAACATATAAACTACTTTTTTTTAATATTCAGAAGTAGTCATTCGATGTAGTCTTTCTCAGATTCAATTCATTCCTGAAGTACTATTTTGCTATGTAATAGAAATTTCCAATTTATTCTTATCATTATTTATTGCAATTTATAGTGGTTTCACGTTAATGGGGAGTAAGAAAACTGCATTTATAGCATACTATATCTCATCAAAATAAACATTAACTATATTCAGCCAGGAAAAGGTGCCATATTCACCACGATCGAGTAATCTCTCCACTGAACTTATACTTTAGTAAATATTTCAACTTTTTTTAAAATCTCAATAGATATGTACAAATCAGAGACTGAACTATATCACTTGAGTGGAATAAATCAACCAATTTCCTTAATTTTGCGGCTGTTATTGGCAACCAGTTGTTTGCACAATTGCTATTGGACGATTCTTGTTCACAACCCAAGAGAAACGAAATCGTATTGGTTCTAATTAGTAACTAATTGTTCATTGATGGCTCTCTACTGTGCATAGGTAAATGAAATGATCTTAGCTAAGACATCTCTGTAAATGCTGATTTGTAATAATTTCAATAGTAAATTATTGATGTAGCATTTAATGTTGATTTTTTTTATTTAGTATTGTTAAATCATGTTTTGAGAAAAATAAATGACAAGAAATAAATTACGTGCTTTCAAAAAGTTTCCGAACTATAAATTCGATTGTGTCTGTTCATTTTGCTTGATCTTACCAGACAAAATGAATCAAAAATAAAAAAAATATGAACGAGCATACAAAAAACTCCATTTATATCTTTTAAATATAATTGAAAAGAAAAGGCACTTGAATCTTTAATTTGTTAAAGGACTCAATGCTAAAGATAAACAAGCAAAGAAACAAAAAAGCATTTTTGAAACGTCATTCCCTGATAAACTAATTTACATTTTTACAAGATTTATAGGCTTCGGAGCTAAAACTGCATCTTGTATGTTCAATTAAATCTAAATGTTAACACGCATTAGATCTATTTTTTGTATTTATTTTATGAACTTTATCTCTTTAGTTTTAAGGGACATATATACTTAAAATAATACAAAACAATGTTCCTTTAAAAAGAAATATGCGATCATATGAATGCAATTGAGATAACAATAAGAGATTTCAGTTTTAAAATATTTAATATTTAAAATTCTAGTATTTTTTGAGTTTCCAAAAAAATATCTATAAGAAAATAGTAAATTATATTTACCCATGTGTGAAAAAAATTTGTATTGTGAAATAATAAGTTTTTGAACCATAAAACAAAAGCATGACTCAAGAGTTAAAATATTTACTTCCAATATCGTATTTATCGAAGCATTTTTTTTTCTCCATATTTTGTCACTATTCATGTGTTTTTTTTTCAACATCCTTCAGCAATGCGCAGTTCTGAAGTGCTCAAATCAAAATTGAGTCAGTTTACTGAAGAGACATTCCTAAAATAACACGAATTGAAACGCGTATTTTTCATTCCTATAATAGTTCCGAAAGAATTTAAGATTCCAAACCTGCTTCAATATCATTTTCAATTAAAATTCTTGCTTATTTCCTACAATTATATATTCTTTTTTCTCTGAATTTCTCATTCAATAACTTTCCTAAAATGTTTCAGTAAGTTTAATCTTACTCAAAAATCTTGCATGCGCGTTTGAATCCAATAAATGCGTATATAAAATTACAATTTATTTAGCTCAAATTTAATTTTTTCATATAAGTTTTATTTATTACAGACATTAGGTTTCCTTAAAAGGTAATCATTTTCCTTAAACTTTAAGCAATTTTTGATTAATTTTACCCTTACCCGTTGGTAAAACGAATCACGATAGAAACTATATTGTTTGGATTTTAAAATGTATGCACACAAATTTATTCTAATTATCTGTAATTTTTTTTCTTGCTGAAATGTTTGAAGGCACAAAGCTACATAATAGATAGATTTCTAAACAAATACCAAAAAGCATTACATGTAAATTACATTTGAAAAATGAAAAAAAAGTTTAAATATTTAAAAAAACTATTTTTTGTTAAAAAGTTGTTTTTTTTTATATTATAATTTTTTGATTAAACCTTACTTGAAAAATGGGGAAATCATATCGAAGTTTTATTAGGTATTTGTTATTTGGTTTTATTTTTTGACTATAGTATAGCATTTTCTTACTGTTATCCATTAAAAAATTTATAATTTTAAAGTTAGCACATTTTTTTACCTTTTATTATTATTTAGAAAATTAAATAAGAAAAGTGGAAACAAAATCTGAAATTCTCTAAAGACCATTTAAATATAAATTACTTTCAAAGTATTTTTTAATAGATATAGGTTCATCTAAAAATACGTATAGTCGAAATTTTGTGAAGTAATCTTTTTCAGGTTGTGAGATGTATAGCTTTAATTGCTTTTTAGGGAAAAAATTGACCAAACAAAATCAATTAATGCTTTAGCACCACTTGAATAACAATGAAACAAAAAACAGTTTTCTAAAGCGTTTCAATTCAGAAGTAAGCATAGTTTTTCCATCATTTTAAGTAAAACTTAAACTGTTATTTCTTTAAAAAGAATAATAAAGCAAGCCTCTAAAGATCTAAGATTTTTTTTTGTTCTGGACCTCCTAACAAAACCAATAAAAGATGTATCGCTTAATTGGCAGTCAATTAATATTCTCGAAATAATTGGGGGTTTCTTTTTGAGAAATTATTGTCCATTAAAATATCGTTCAAACTAGAAGCAATTTTCCAGCTTATGTTTGTTTTTTCGGCACAGATTGATTACCAATCGCGTGTCAGTACCATGAAACTAATGGAAATTCGTTCCCAAGTATCTATAAATACATTTTTATTAATGATCTTTGTTCTTTCAAACCTAAAAAATTTAATAAAAAAAATCAATGAAGCTGAAAATAAACCTCAGGTCGATTTTTTTCTTAATTTTTTATTAACTTCAATTTTTGCATACAAGTAATGGATTTATAGCAGTGTTGCTCAGTGGATACTGATTAACGAACTTCAAACGGTTTAAGCGCATTATAAAAAATGCCCGTTGCTCTTAGGAATCTCCCCGTATATTTAAAGGTTTAAAGTCGTTTTGTAGACAAAACTGTTTTTCTTCATTTTTCACCCTAATCACAAAGGGTTTAAAATCATCAGTTGAATATCTAGTTTTTGCGCTCATTAGCATAAGTTTAACATTTCTTCACTTCAGGATTATTTTCTATAATTGCTCTTACTTTTCATCAATTGCATCGTGGTTTTAAATATCGTATAAATAAAACAGCGATTTGCCTTTATTGTTAATTGGTGCAATATTGAAGAGAGATTTTCACGTTCTCAATTTCTTCATAACAAAACACTTGTACCTCATAGGCTGAGGGGACAAAGCGTGCGCCTCTCAGTAAAATGACTCTTTATATATATGGGTCATTCTCACAAAAACAGTCATTTTCATGTCCCCAGTATATTTTATGTTTGTTTTACAGCTTACGAAAAAAAAATTCAGGGAAAGTGTCCTTCAAAATGCAAGCTAACAAAAGAATAAAAATAAAATTATCAATTTTTATTTTTTATTTATTTTAGGTAATTAAAATATACCAATATGTCATTCCCTCACTTGTCCCCACTGCTGATTTAAAAAAAGAAAAAAATTGTTTCTGAAATAAGAATTTTTTTTTTAAAATTCATGTTTTTTATTTCAGAATACTGAAATATAGAATTCAG
>NC_092205.1:78912561-78940548 GCF_043381705.1 Parasteatoda tepidariorum | reverse complement strand
TATATATATATATATAGAGGGGGGGAATTTTAAATGTAATTTTGAACCCAATCCAGAAGACAAGGGAACTCCTGGATCGAGTATTGGGAGAAATTCGCCTTCGCGGAGGACTTTTTGATGGCGTTACATGGAGAGGAAAACCACGAGAAACTCCCATGGTTAGCCTGAAGGCAAGGGGACTCTAACCCATGATCCGTCTAACACTGAAGATAGTCTACGTCAGCACTGTGATCAGTACAAACCGAGTATGGAATTCGGATCGACCAGTCACCTCTGAGATTTGAACCCTATATACCTTATTTAATGGCGAGCGCTACCACTGAGGATATTTCACGTCACTGTGGTCGGTGCAAGCCGGATGCGAAATTCGTATCGACTGGTATTCAAACCCGGGTCGCCTCATTGGAAGGCGAACGCTCTATCCCCTGAGCTGCTCATTAAATGCTTCTTGTTCAAATCACTGTGATGATTGGTCGAAATGAATCTGCTGACATAAAATATTCACATCTGGTACAAGTACAGATAGCCTTACTTTGCCCGATAAAACTTGTTCCCATATTCCAAAAGTTTGTTGAGACCTTAGATATATTTTTGTTGTAAAAACTTGTTCTTTTATGGTAAGAAACCGTTGAGGTTATTGACTTACTTCATGAATTTTATGGTTTTACCAACCAACTCAAATGGCCGGTTAAAAACTATAAATTTTGCGGAATTGTTTTACCGCTTATGACGTAAAAAACTTGGTTAAACAGTGTTTTTAAAATACGTAGCAAATTAAAATTATCTTAACAATCTTGCAAAACCTTTTAAAATAAACCAGATAGCTAATAATTCTAGGATGAAGAAACATTATGGAGTTTCCAAACTAAGAAACTAACGATAAAGAAAAGCATAAAAAATAGTAGAAAAACCATAAAAAATAGATCAATTATTAAGAAAAAAATGTAAATCATGGAGTTGCTCAACGAAGAGCACCATGACACGGTAAATATTAAAAGAAAAAACGGCTAATTAAACAAATGATTCATATGTTGTTGCAGTTAATCGCACAAACAATAAAACTGATCTATTCGAATTATCTTAAGTATTAAAGTGGGGCAAAGAATTCTTAATCACCCTAATACAATTCACTTAAGCGAATTTTACCAGATTTGTCTTAACAATGAAATATGTTATGATATTTTATATACCATTTAGTTAGCAAATTTATTTATTCGAAAATAAAACTACCAAAATTAGCATTTTTTCTTCTCATTTCCCGAAGAATCGTATAAAAAAAATTGACGTGGTTTTTCATTAACGATCATACCACTTTTAAAAACATGAGCGTTATGATACTAATAAATAGCGAAATAAATAATAAAATAAATATTACATAAGTCTAACTTACTAGTTTATCAATACACATGAATATGTTATTAAGAATTATTAGGATTTCTTTTTACATTTTTCGCCTCGTGCCAATATTTCTTCCATAAAACTGAAGAAGTAATATGGATTTTATTTTCATTTACAATTTATTAAGGTAGCGAGAAACGGTATTATAAATTGCTGGAAGCAGTAAATATAAATTATTTGCTAACATAAAATACCTATTAATATAAATTACCTATCAACATGAATTATCTACTAATGCAAAGTAGAAATTAAATCACATCGCATTTTTTTCTTTAAGACTATTAATCGGAAACAATTAATTTATTAGATCAAAAACCAACGTATATTCAAGCATATCTTAGAAATATGTTTAAATATACGACAAATTAAGATAATAATCCACAGAACCCCGATCATTGTAGTTCGCAACACTGTTAGAAATTTTCCTAAAGAAAAATTGTTAAGTAACAATTTATTTAATTGTTATTTTACCACATTTAAACAAAACAGTCAAATAAAGAAAAATTAGATGGTATTTAAACTGCTAACGAAGAAAAAAATCGTTTATTAACTGCTTTCAACTAATACGCTTAAGCAACCAAAATTTCATCACACCAACTAGACCCACTTAATGGAACTACTTAGTTCCCTACCGATGAGTAGGGGAGAGTGGGGTCAATTGTAACAGGGTACGATTGTAACGGAGCAAAAATTTCGAGCGTCGGGTTCTAGATTTGGTTCCTAGGTGGCGCACAAGGTGTATTTAATAAATCTATATGCACACCCCTGCTGGCAACCATTTTTATGTACTTTTGAAACAGTTACATCAACAAAGATATTTTCACGCTACGTAAGTACTTTTTCTGGTATTAGAATATTATATTGTAACAAAGTAATTTTGTTTAAAGAAATAAAAATTATTAACCGAATATGTAAGTGGACACTTTAATTAACGTTTCAAAAAAAAGATTAGTTTTGTTACTTAACTAGCATTGTTTTTAACAAAAGAAGCTGTAACGGTGTCTTGGGGACGATTGCAACAATAAGTAAAGGGACGATTGTAACAGCTGAAAATAAATAATCTTATGTTTACAAACCATTACTTAACTCTTTAAGAACCACCAATAGTTTCCTACATCATTTATATTATGTTGCATGTGCATTTTTTTTTTTGTCACCTTTCACAGCATGAATTAAAATTTTTAACCCCTTAAAGTTAAAAATTTAACCCTTTAGGTCTCTGCTCATTATTATTTTTACTCCTAAAATATTATTACTATTTTGACCAATAAAAAAATATATCACAACTATGATAATATGTATAATTAACTATGTTTAAGTTGAATTTATGAACTGTTACAATTGACTCCGTAAGTGAGGACGATTGTAACAAGTTCACGACTGTCAAAAATTGTTAATAACTAATATAATAACATTTAACATAAGGTATTTATTTTTTTTCTAGTAGAGGATAGTCTATTTTACTCGTCTGTCAATTAATACTAATAATATATTGGATTCTTTGTTAGTGAAAAATAGTTAAGTAAAAAATTTTACAATTGACCCCAGTCTCCCCTAAATATTACAGTCGTGGGGGCTAATCTGGCAATCTCGTGATCGACAGAACGGGGGTCCGAGTCCCAGCCTTGACACCACAATGTTTTCTCTAATCCCTTCAGCACATTCCAGTGTCCTGCACTCCCCAATTTGTGACCCTGGTCTATTAAAATATGATACTTTTATTCACGTATAGATGATAACTCTATAAATTTGCTCCCAATGTCCAGTTAAACTTCTTGCTAGTTGTAAATGGTTATAAAATCGTATAGTTTTATATTAATGTGTTTTTAACCATACTAGTTGTAAACTGTTTCAAAACCATAGAGGTAAAAATGTTCATTACCGTAAACTTTACGGATAATTATATGGACAGACTGTTACCGGTGATTTTAGAATGAAAATTCTAACAGTGAATGATATAGTTTGTTGATTAGGGATTACGATTCCATTACAAAAGTCATAATTGAGGATCATTATTCGATAAACAATTAGACAATATTTTACATAACACTAAAAATCCATTTGTAAGAAAAAATAGTTAAGTTCTTAGAAAAAAAATTTAAGCTCTTATAAATTTACAAAATAATAATAATTAGTTAATGGAGAGAAACATTCTGCATGCCCCTTATGCAAAAGTTGCATTTTGTTCGAATAAAGCAAGCTGTTATGCGAATTATTTATTAAAATTATTTACTACTATATAAATAAAAGTAATGTTTCAAGTTATTAATGACTCTATTCATTTTTGGATAAAATATTTTAACAATTTCGTTTTGTTGAAATCACCTGTTTACTATCAAACTTTTGATTGAGGCAAAGACGCTTCAAGACAAATTGTAAATAAGGAATGATGTTTATGAAAAATGAAAGTATAGAAGTGGACATACTATAGTTTCGATTCTATAAACAAGAACCTTGTATAGTGTCTAAATTCAAAATAATGAAAGAGAAGAACAGAGAAAAACACTAGTAATTCAAGTAATTCCAACTCCGTTTTGTTTGTGTTTTCTAGTGAGAAATCTTCTTTACTTTCTTAAAAGGGATTATGAAAACATATATTAAGAATGGTGATTACGAAACACCCTGAATAAATCACGCAACTAAATCAGAATAAAGGAATGCTTACGTGATTAAGTTCAAGTATGAAGTAACAGAATATACATCGTTGCAATAATGTGTTTCTTTTTCAAACCAAAGCAATCCACCAGAAATTCTTACATTAATTTGGAAAAAAGAAAAAGCATGATTTTTTTTTCATGAGCTAAATTTTAATACCTTTGAATCTTAAGATTGCAAATGTTACGTAAAAAATGAAAGCATTTCTTTAGTTAAAAAATACATAATACTCTCTCACCTTTTCGATTATAATTAAGAATCCTAAACAATTTCATTCCAAATGATTTCCATGCTTAGCCAGATACGCCAAATGCGATGCCAACGCTGCCAGCAAATACTTTTGTGCTTCTTTTTTTTCATTTTAACTAAAATGCAGTCCTTTTCACAAAAAAGATTTTTTTTATTCAAAAACTCTTTCTTTCTTAATGAAATCGTGTGGTTTTTCATTTTAATTTGTAAGAAAGTAAACGTCGTGGAGATTTTTGAGTCGCCTTTTTGGAATAGTTCCGAAAGAGTGAATTGAAATTTTTAAAGCATTTTGAATAAATAAGTGAATGGAGTAAGAAAAGGTTTAAATTTAATTTATTGTGAAGTGAAGTGCGAGAATAACTGAAGCGAAATAATTAAAATACGAACATTCTTTTTCAAATTAATTTTTTAAACTTTTTTGACCGTTTTAACTGAACAATATATTTAAAAACTTTTTATATCTTTTTATGGTTCCTGAGAAACTTTATATTTCATTCTATAAGTAAATCAAATTCCTGAGGCAAAGAGTTTTAGCGTTTTTACCCGCGATCGAAATTAACAACGAGATGAGCTTTGTGTCCAAAGAATCTGTTAGGAATTTAAATACGCTTCTATTTATTCCTTTTTGAATGCGTACAAAAGTGTTTTCAGTTTTTTAATTTTTTAAGATAGCAAATTCAGTACAATCTTGTAGAGGGAGATGAGGTCATGCAAAATAAAAGTACATAAAAGAAATGGTTCTAACAAGAAAAGTAACCAAATGTCTCTAACAAACTGCATTTTCTTATTTGTTTAGGTTTTTTTATATACTATCTTCTTTGAGAAAAGAAAGTAGTGTGACGAAATTCAGCAAAACTAGAAGAATTGTCCCTCCATAATGGTCAATTAGCCCCTTTGAAGAAAAGATGCGAGGGAGATAAAGCTTCCAAACACAACTTGGGTGGTGTGGACGTAATTTCCTGTGGGTAATTACGTTGAAAATATTTTCGGATCAAATTAAGGTAAAGAGTACTTGAAATTCACATGCATCATCCGTATAATCTATTTTTACTATAAAATTCTATTTAAATATTTATTTCTAGCCATCAATTCTATTTATCTATAAAATATTATACAGTAACTCTTACAGTTATATTTATTTAATTACAGTGACTCAGGGATTTTAAGGTACTTATTACTGCAAAAATTATGGTGCATCAGATTTTTTGCTCCGTATCATGTTCCGGTACAAATAGATTTCTCAGCAGGTGCAGATGGCACTTAGGATGCCGTTGTTTCTTACTGTAATTTTTTCGTAATCTTTTACAGTATACAGTACATATCTGCGAAGCCCGCAAGAATGTTAAGTCCCGTATTCCATACCAGCCGACGGCAAAAAATGTCCCCCTCACAGACGCATCACATCAGTGATTACGGGCAATATACACGCATCTTGACAGAAAGAAACACTACACTATTTTGATTCCTATCTCGGAAATGATCTGACAAATAAATTGCCAAATATCTTGAGTCTCCACATCAAAATTTTAAATGAACATTACTCTTTTGAGCAAAATGTAAATGTGCTGTCAGAGACTATACGTAATTTTAAAAAAAAAGCATAACTACGGGCAGGCCTATATTGTAATGAGGATTTTACGGGCGTAATTTTATTTTTACGGTTAGAGAACAATTTTCGCTGGTTATTGAAGCGGTGAAGTTTTTTTTTCAGTGGACATATAAAACGCTCTGTTCATTTCGCTTTTATGTTTTTATGTTTATTTCGCTTCGCAGAGATGAAGTTTAAGCAGAACGATCTCTACAGAATGGAAAACATTTCCCCAATAGCGTGTTATCAAATACAATTGGATGAATAAATTTAAGGTATTTAGTGGACAATTAATTAAAAGCAATATCTAGAATGAATGTAGTGAATAAATTGTATCTTTGCAAAAAAAAAGCCTGCAAAGTATAGGGTTATGCGAAATTTTTGGAATTTATTACTCAGTAAATAAAATTTTTATTCTAATTTTTAACTTAATCTTTTAATTTTAGCCTTAACAAACAAATATTAAGCCTATGACTAAAAAGTAAAGTAATAAATTAAAGCAAACCTTTACAGCTATTTTTACTCTTCATCTATGGGACAAATAGAACTTTGCCTCGTACTCAATGTAAATATTGGAGTTTTTATTAATTTGTATTTTGCAATAGTAAAATTAAATTTCGTATAGCATTTCCAAACAGAAATACCTACCAATGGAAAAGCAATGATAGGGGAAATGAAAGTTTGAATGTTTTTCTTGTGGTCAAAATTATCAGGACTTCCATCCAAAGAATTAAGTGAATCATATCCGTGGTATATCTTATGTGATGGTAAATCTTTACAGAGGTGTTTTTAGTTGTTTGGCCTAGGTCCTTTAGTTACTGTGGTTTGAAACACGAAATCTGACATGTATGAGGACATGTTGCTTTTTAGACTGAGGTGATTATCTTCAACCACGAAACCTCACAATTGCCTTCCACTCAGTTTTATTTCTTCAAGAAAATCAGATTGTTTCATAAAAAATATCATAAATTTTATCATTAAAATCCGTTAAAAATTTCTTTCCCGTTAAAGCACAAATCAGAAAAGGTAACTTTTAATAAAGTTTTTATAATTTTAATTATTTACTCAGCATTCAATATTTTACTTGCATGCGCTGATAGAGCACATATTTATATAAGATCAATTTAAATATAAATACATTTTACTTAAAATAAAACATAACTTGATTGTAAAAAGTAAAACTAGATTATTTTTAGGGTAAAATGCTCTCTAACAAGGCAATAGCATGAGATTATATTAAAATAAAAAAAGCAACAAATTTAGTTTTAGTCCCTTAATTTTAATAATAGTCAAAACAAAACATATAGCAATAACAAAAATCAATAATTAGAAGGAGTGAGGAATATTATAGGTATACTAAAGTGTGAGATATTTAATTATACTTGTATAAAATACCAATTGTTTATTAGGAATTTCTCCAAAAAATTAGTGATTTAAAGTCGTTTTGTTCTTAAAACGGTTTTATAATTATCTAACTAAATCACAAACGGATTGAAAACTTCAGTTAAAAATTATGATTTTTACCATGCAATTTCGCGTTCTGTAATACGCATTTACCCTTTGCTTTTACTTATCAGCAATTCTTATATTCTTGAACATCGTATAAAAAAAACTGCAATTTGAATTTATTACCAAATCGATACAATATTAAATCAAAATTCTCACTTTCAAAATTTCTTAATAATAAAACACTTGTGCCGAAGGGGGCAGAGCGTGCGCCTCGCATATAAATGACTAAGTACGAATCCAAGTGATAAGTGGTCGATACAATTTCTGCCGAGATAAAATATTTACATCTGGTGGGAGTACAAATTTACTTCGTCAGTAGAGTACACAGAGAAAGATTGTTCCCATCTGAAACCTGACTCCAACTTGTTCCCGTCTGCTGAGACGACAAATTAATTTTTGCTTTAAAAACTTGTTTTGTTACGGTAAAAAACTATCTTATTACGTATTTGCTTAGTAATTTATACGGATAAAACGCTTGTTTTTCTCTACTAAGAAACGATTGAGGCTTCGGATTTATTTCTTAAAATTTTTATTTTATGCAACCAAACCAGCTACTGGTTTAAATCCGTAAACTTAACAGAATTTGCTTCAAAAGTGTACCTATTTACTAATCTAATTAATAGTGACTATTATTAGTTTGTAGAATCACTTATTTTTAAATACTCTTTATGTTTAGATAAGGGACAATTAAACCTTCAAATGACGTCTACTTTTAAATAAGGGATAAATAAATTGTTTACTTTTAAATAACGTTATAACTTTTATTACTTTATACTGATTTTCGTCAGCTAAGGATACAATCATACTGGTCAATAAGATTGTGACTACAACAATAAAAAAATTCATTTTAAACCATTATTTTTTTACATTTTATGTATTTATATAATAATGTTTTAGTAAACTGAAAGGTAATGTAATCTTAAAAGTGAAAATTTAAATAGATTGATTAAGTAATACGAAAGAAATAAACTAAGCGAGCTAAATGAATTAAAAAAACTAAATAAACTAAAATAAACACTTTAATTATTTTAATTAAATGAAATTTAATGTTATCAAATATGTAAATCAATAAATTGAATTAATAAATTCGGAGGATTTAACAACCCTGTTTACACAATCACTCAGAAGTTTTAACGGATTTATTGCGAAACCTTATATAATCTACTTCGCCAGCTTAATCCTCGTCTCTAATAATAATCAAGTTATTATAACATTTAAGTAAAGTTCTAGAACAAATATTTAGTTTGAATTGAAGTGTTGCTACATTGTCTCCTCCTAAATTAAAGTTATTAATCGAAAACTCAAAGGCCCTTTCATATTAATTCACTGAAACCATAGTAACACGATAGTTAAATTGTATAAAACAACGCGATCTAAATCGTAATCTGTATGGTAATTTCTAAACTGGTTCAAATACTTTCGGGACTGTTTATATTTACATGTCTGAGAATGACATGTGAAATACTAATCGCTCTTTTCCAGTACAGTTGATTTCTAGGGCACTTTGAACACTCCAAATCTTTAAAATTATTCCGGGTACTAGAAAGTTCTACATAGGGAATTTTCTACCCTGATATTTAAGGATTAATTTCCGTTCTGCTTTCGGTAAAAGCAATGTATGAGATAGCAAATATTGTACATTTGCACAGGAGAACGCCTTTTGTAACCAACCAGCATCGTTTTAAGCATTGTGCATAGCTAAAATTTGTTCCTTTGTACTATAGAATAATTGAAATTATTCATGTAGTAGAGAATTTATAACAGGACACTATATGGAGAGAGTATCATTACGTCAAGACGTAAGTGTTAATAATAAATGCCAAGTATAATGTAAATATTAATATGAAGTATTATGTTAAAAATAAAGATTGTTAATAATAATGCAATAAATGTTAAGTTGTTATTGGTAAAAAAGGGCATGAACTGAAAAATTCATTTTTTGCATTAAGTTTAGTGAATTACAATTTAAAAATTTCAAATTATATTACGTTATAAAGTCTCGGCATTCTGGGTGCATCATTTATAACATACATTTTATCATAAAATACATTTTTACCGTCTAATATTTTACCGTAATTTTCATGGTAACATTTATTTTATTAGAGTGATTTAGCGATATAACTGTAACAATTACTGTAAGAAATACTGTATATCAGATTTTTAGTTCGTGAAATGTTCCAGTAAAAATACTTTTTACCGTAAAATTTGATACTTTTTACTGGAATTTTTTCCGGAATTTCTTAAAATGTAGTAGAATACCTTAAAGGTGTTCCCTTTAAGGTATTCTATTAATACGCCAAATTTATAACAACCCTTTACAAAAATAAAGCTTACTGGTCAATATTTTTGACAAAAAAAGCCTTTGAAAATGCATGAACAGTTTCCATATGCGTTAGTTCCATCTTTGCTACAGATACAATAATTTGAGTCTTAACGGTAACATACTTTCTTTCATGTTTAGGATGAAAAATGCGCTGCAGATTACTTTTTTTTCTTTCACATCTTCTTTCATTTCTCAAACAAATTTTCTGCTTTTAGATAATATTAATTTCAATATAAGTAATTTTTATTAAATAAATTTAGTCATTTATTAAATATCATTTGATATTTAAATTAAAACCGCGCATTTATGGTATAAGGCCAAATTTAATGTTTGGAAGTTAAGAACCATTCTTCAATTGTTTTCAAAAAGTATAGGGAAAAAAATGCTCTCAAATGAATGCTCTCAAATGAGAGAAAAGAATGCTCTCAAATATTAAAAAAATATATTATAACTACGTTCCCAAAGCCCAAAAGGTTATCAAAATTTTTTTTAATTGATCTCGCTGAAACTGCACAAACGGATCCTTTTTGTATGGAAAGGGATCATTTTTTCTACTTATCGATTCTTGGAAAAAGCATACGCATACAAACCTTCAATTTTTCAATGAAATCTCTCCAGGTAACGATAAATTACTTACTTAGAAATTTATCACCAAATGCACTCCGCTTGTTTATACTGGTTTGCTGAATCTTCCACTAAACACCTTTTATTTTTGCGCGTATAGAAAGTTAATAATGTGCAAAACAGTAAAAAAATGACGATATTGTTTTATAATGAATGAAGATAATGAAAATAGAGTTTCATAACCTAATACAGAATTATGTAAAAAGTGCGGTAAAGTTAAAAGATTTTGATTCTAAATAAGCTTAGCTCACTTTAATAAGTCTTTTATAGAAATATGTATATATTTTTATTTTTAAAAAGAAATTAAAAATAGAACAGATATTGTTGGTGATCATCCTTTAAGATCCTAAATTTAATGGGAAATAATAGCTTACTAAAACATCTCTTTAATTTATACAGAAATTAGCATAAGGAAAATATGGGGAAAATCAAAGTAGTAAAAATTTTAAAGTTCCTGAAAATACATTACCCTTAAATGTTGAAAACAATCATCATCCTTTGTCAAGGCAAGAAAAAAAAAAGAAAGAAGGGAAGAAAGAAACAAAACCTAGCAATTGTTATTCCCAAGTTGCTTATAACCATTAAATGGAATAAAATGCTGCAGGTGATGTTGAGACTTATTCTCATGAATTATGTTAACTCTAAACTAAGTTCGGAAATTGTGCAAATATTCCATAAATTTTGAGGTAACCATTGATATTTCTACAAATGGATCGTCCGCAATGTTCATTAATAAATTAAATCCTTTTACAATTTATATTTTATTTGTAGAACAATTCCAAAAGGCTACTTTTTGGAAATTTTTAAACAAGCGTATTTTATCGCTGGTTTTGATGATGCCATCGAAGCATCGAGATGAAAATTTTCCCCATGATATTTGAATACATATTATTAATTATCATTAATTTATTATTAATTGTCTTATGGATCTTTTAATGAAGAGCATGAATTAATGCACTGCTTACTGAAAATAAATAAATGAAATTTGGTATTAGTATTATGAATGAGTAGTATTGTAAATTAGTTAAATAAATGAGTATTATAAATGTGTTAGAATTACAAATGATTTAGTATAATAAATGAATGAAATTTAATTGTGGATGAAAATTTGCATTGAAATCAAGCACAAACAAAAACTCTTAATGTTTGTATGCAATAATAGACAAAAATGCGACAACATTGGAGTTTTCAAAATAAAAAGTATTTAAAGTATGGTGTAAAGGGGGCGTGATTTTGGTGATAACTTTTTGCATTTTGGGTGTTAAGAGCTTGTATAGGGTACCCCCTCCAAGCGGATAGCCCCAACCACTGTCAATTTCATATGTATAGAATATTTTTTCAAGTCAATAGGCCATCGGACATTAATTGTTATATTAAAAAAAGATTATTTTCAAAGTTTCAAGCACTTATGCATCTAATAACATGGTAAACAATAGTTTTAAAAATATGTTGAATACGGTAGTCATGAAATTAAGAAAAATCGGTTGAATTTTGCGATAAAAATGATAAATGAGGTTTATCTATTGTCAATACATTAGTCATTTTCATTTACACCTGAAAAAACACTCGAAAAACATAATATTTGTAACTGGGCAGGGCTACCCGATACATTTTGAAAAGAGCTGAAAAACATGTTTTTTTAAATTTTCTATTTGTTTAAGTTAAACTATTCTTATTTTGGCTTATTCTTTTTGAATTATTTAATTAGATGATAAAACAATAGAAACATACAAAAATATTGATTATTACTCAATATTATACAGAAATATAAGCAATACTCCTTAAGTGGGCGGGGCTACCCGACTCTTCCCTACACCATTTAAGTTGTATGTGAAAGCTCAATTTGATGTTAACTTAAAAAAAAAAAGTATATCAACACTCAGTTTTCAACATCAAGTTCGAAAGGATAATACACCAAGGTTTTGACAATGCGTCACATGATTTTCAGGGTTGATTAACACATTTCATGACTTAAACAACAACTTATTATTCGTAAAATAGATAGAAAGCTTTAAGTTGTTACATAAAATTTCAATTTGTATCTCTAAATAAAGAATAAATCTAATCATTTCCTTTACCCCTCAAATGCGTTTATTCACACATATCAATATTTTATGCATATAACTATTCTGCAGATATAAAACAAGAGTGATGATGGATTGAATGAAAAGTGGAGCTCCCTCACCAATTACAATGCGGAAGCGTTGCTATTCTACCCAAAGCGAATCTGTAAAACTGTTTTCCTGCATGATGACTAACACCGTAAGGAAACGATGCGAGGTGAATTTTAATTTCGGCGAGCTAACTTAATCAAATACCATCAACTGAAGTTACTTTTCAGAGCTTTGAACTCCTGGGAAAAATAATCCATCTATTATCACTATTAGTTGGAAAAAAGACAATAATTTCAATATTTGGGAGAGCACTTACATTTAAATAAATTTTGCTATCTCTTTCACGAAAAATTGAAAAAAATTAGAGTGCACACAATTACGATAATTTTGTCAACTAGAACTCTCTCTGAAGTCAATTTCTTCTAAATTTTACATTTTCCAAAAGTAAAATCATCAGAATTAAATTTTTAAAAATGTTTTATTATTTATTCGAAAAAACTATTTATTATTTTTATAAATTATATGTATACTAGGTATTCGTTAAATCGTAAGATTATAATTATAAATTTTGGCAAGTAATTATTGGCGAAAACAACGAAAAGAAGCGAACGTAATGTAAAAACGCATGTTACGTAAACAGAGTCACGTAATGAGTTCTTAAAAAGTTTGCTTTATAAAAGAATTCGCTGTTCTCTTTGTAGCAAAAGTTTTGAAAACAGCTTCGATCAGAGAAATAATAAATTAATTCACTTTTTCTGGAAAAAATGAAAACTGAACGAATACCTTTTGTCTTTAGCTCTTCAATAGAAAATATTCATCGACACAAATATGCAATGATTCCTCCCAAATAATTATTTTCGCGATTTTTGAATAAGATTAACGCATCTATTCATGCACAGGAAATATAACTTTTTCAGAATTTACTGTTAAAGAGTGAAACTGATGAATTCCGACATCATCAAATAGATGTCGAAATTTCTATAGTTACTTTAATAAGAATGATATTGATGCCAATCAATAAAATTAACTAAATTTCTCTCACTGAAAAATCTAACCTAAATTATTTTGAACTTGCTATTTTGAAAAAAAACAAGCAAATAGTAATTAAAATAATTCTTGTTGAATTAAAAACCATTTTAAGAAGGTGGAAATCATATTTCTATTTTGATGATTATTCGAATTAGGCGTAACAGAGTAGAAACCGATAGAAGTTACGCATTATAAAATTATTTAATGCAGATTACGTCCCGCAGTGGACTGATCGTTAAGACACGGTTCCCAGCAGATCACCGAAGTCAAGTATCACTGGCTACGGTCAGTGTGCGGGTGGGTGACCACTTGGATCAGTCTGCGTAGGGACCGAGGGTGTGCGGTATTGGTCCTCGTTAAACTGTGCTACCGTAAAGTGCTCGACTTCGAGCGCAGGTCGTTGGGCTACCGAAGCTGGGGTGCCATCCCCTCCGCAGAGGATGAAAATTGTGATGGCATGTCTTCGGGTCATTATCCAAAATGTGTTCCCAGACCGTCGCCAATAGCCCATTGTGCAGCTCTAGTGCGACGTAAATTAACAACAATAATGCCGATTACTGAGACTAAAAAACTAAAATATAAATATCCTTATTACACAACTAAAAAAATCTATATATATTTTAATGATTAATATTAATTTCTGAATATAAAACTAGGCATTAAGAACGAACACAAACGCCAAATCATAATTGATTTTAAAAAATTACAGATGCTATCTAAAAGATCGCCAACTTTTTAGTTTTCGTAATAGAAAATATGGTGTGAAAACGCGTGATCTTAGCGTACCTTTTGCATCTTATGTATTTAGAGGTTTCATACATCTTTTGAACAGCATTTGAAAGCTTGAACTAGAAATAAAAGTGTTTGTTCATCCAAAAAAGTGTTCCTTCTTCAAATTCAGAGAGATGTTACATAAGAGTTTTTGCAATGTAGGTAATATGCAGTTTATTTAAATTGTTTTTAGATTACCTAGACTAGGCAATTTGAGAAATTTTTGGCACTTGAATGAATCAGCCTAGTTGATCGGGATATTAGATTGATAATATGTGAAATTTCTGATTTCTTTGTGCAATTACATTTTAGAGGTAACATATACATAATCGATAGGCAAAAATAAAATAATTGCCATCGATTAGCAGATATTAATGGTCTGAAGGTCACAGACTTAGTGCTTTGGAATCGAAAAGTTTCAACAATTATTTCAAAAATTAAAAATTGAAAATCATATAAAAATTTTATCATTAAAAAAAAACAGTGTGATTTCCATCTCTCTGAAACAACTTTCTAAATCTATCGAAGAAAGTTTGATTTATATTTAAATAAAAAACCAGACACGTTAAAATTTCTATAGATTTTTGAACCATAGTGTTTAAACTTTTTTCTTGCTTTAATTTTCTGTCATTGCAATATTTAGTGCGATATTCTTAGTAAAAATATTAACGACTGATATTATTGTAATTTATTTAAAAAAAATCCATTTATTTACTTTTTTTCATTAAACTCAGACCAAATTGTTTCCTTTTCATCTTTTTATATTTAATTTTTTTTTCATTAAAATAAACCATAGTGAAGTTTTTTTTAATTTAGTACTCTATCAGTTTTGAATATTTATAGAAAAGCATTTATTTATAAATTTAAACTATAAATAAATTAAACCATTTCATAGAAGAAAAAGATGTTTATAAGCTAAGTTTTAAAGAGAAATGTGGAATTCTCGGCCACTGATAAATAACAAACATTATATTTTTATGGTCATACAGCCTGCATCAGTAGAGTGGACAAATCTCTCTTGTCAATAGAAAACCCTAGAAAAGGATTTCAAGATCAAAGAAAACATTTGGTAACAGAGATCATCATAAATAAAAAATTTCAGTTTCATAAATTTTATATGAGGTTCGTTTCTTTAAAAAATGAAAAAAAAAATTTTGCAAACTGAAACTGAGAAGATAAGTTTTAAATGTTAAATTTCCGTTAGCTGTGATGCTTACTGAAGTTACGCTAACGGATGTACAGTTATAGATTCAATAATGTTTCAGAAAATACACCATAACATTTTAGTGTATCTTAATACAAAAAATTTTGGCAACTACATCTAAAGTGTTGTCTTGAAACACCATACATAATTTCTTGGTATTTAATGTAGCGAAACACCAAGAAAGTTCCTGCTCTCTACTTTTAGTGTATAGTATATTGTTTATTTATACCTCGACCCGCCCTATTCAGGGCACACGAAAGTAGAACAAATATTCTACTGACAAAACATACATAAAACACAAAAAGTTACATTAGCAACAAGTATAAATGACATATAAAGAATAAATTAAATTTTGAAAATATTTACACTATAAAATACAAAGGCATAGTTAGTGTATAGTATATAGTTCCCCCAATCATTGGGGATTACTAACACTAAAATTTATAATAACAAAAAGATGTGATGCATATAACACTAAAATTTATTACAGCAATAAGAAACAATGAAAATAAAACTAAAATTTATAACATTAATTCTGATACGTAAGTGGCCGTGAAGTTATTTTTACAATGCAATTTATGAAAAACTTAGGATATTATACACTACACACTTAGGATTGACAAATCAACTTTTAAGATAAAATTAGTTTGAAAATCAAACATACGCATAGCACGGTTTATTAATTAATTTTATTTAGACGAATATTTAGACGAATTCAAATTAGGCTTAACAGGTCTGAAGCTGATATTTAAACATTAGAAAATAATTTAATTGAGAGATATTTTAAAATTAAAATATTATTATCACTATTACACAACTAAAAATATGTATACATTTTATAATGCAGAATTTTTGTTTTTGTACTCTGAAAAAAAGTAGGGTCAAAACTATCGGAATATGGTAAAATTAAACGTGTTTCTGGTTTTATGAGAACCCAAAAAAGCTCGATAAATTTTATCGAAGCTCTTCTATAATGTTTTTGGTAAAATTAACAATAAAATACGCTTTTGAAATATGTGATAAAATTCGGTAAATGTTGAAATGTTTAGTAATTTTATCATGCTACCTTAGGGTACGGCATAGAAACCACTTATTCGATCAAATTTGTGTTTCAGTCATGTATTTGTTACAAAAATGCGTGATAATAAGAACTATATTTTGAAAGTCCTGAATTTCCGGTAAACCATTAGCATATAAAAGGTGAAATACTCGAATGCGTGGTTTAAATATGATTATATTTTGATTTCATTAACCAGAGTTTTAGATTTTTTTTACCAGAAATGTCAGCACCATACCATACGGTAATTTTACCAAACATTTTTTCTCCATGCTGATAGCATTATAGGAAACATTAACAGGCTATTTCAAACTATATTGTAAGCAATCTAGTGATGATATCCATAGTACGCCACAATTGGTGCTTACAGAAGTGAAAATAACACTTGAATAGTATGAATGCACGTCAGTTTGATGTAAGCGTTTTCAATTATAATTGTTTAGACTTAATAGCATCCATTAAAAATGTATGTGAAAATTTGATTTAATGTTATTTTGAAATAAAGTTTTGTTTCTTTAGATTGTTAAATATCAAATTTGAAGAGCAATTACACCACAGATTTTATATTGTGTAGTTGCTTAGTTCAATTATTGGATCTCGAGATAAATGTGCACATCTATCTCGTGACTCTATATTCCAAGTTTATTTTATAACTGACGTTGAGTTCCCGACCATCAGGGTTAAACTCCGTGGGCTATAAATTCTGAATCCAATCCAGACGACAAAGGAACTCCAGATGGAATTTTTCAAGGAAATTTTCGTGGGGAAGTTTTTAAGGGAACTCTCCCGCATTTGCGTTACATGAAGAGGATAACTACAAAAGCCTTCCATGGGTTGGCCGACTGCCACGAGATTCTAACTCACGATTCTCCTACCACTGAATAAATTTTGCGTCAGAACTGTGGTCGGTATGAGCCGAGAACAGACCACTTATCGACCAGTTAACGCTGGGATTCGAGCCTGGTTCACCTCATTGGAAGACAAGTGCTCTATTCTCTGAGCCACCGTGGCACTCTATAATTTATTTAAGCAATCCTATTTCAAGTCGTGACGGAGAAGCTCTAATTTGAAGAAATCGATGCTGTCAACTTTTCATCACAATTCCTTTCAAAGCATGACAGAAAATACTTTTTTTCCATTATACAATTTAGAACAGAACTTTTCACGAGAAAATTTCTCTAAATTTGTTGAAAGTCTATTTCTCTTCACAGAATTTACATATACTTACCCAGCTAGATTCTTTCATAAACCCTGATTTAAACACGATTGTTCTCGCAAATCAGTTTAACTCTAAACAGAAAAATGTTTCTTTGTAAACAACGTAATTTTGCTATTTGGAACAAATCTTTACATCCGAAGAAATCCCAAAATATTTTCTCAGCCTCCTTACCTCAGGGCATTTTCTGGGAAATGATTCTTCAGGAAAACCAAATGAGCAGCTAAGATGATAATATTTACCCATTTCCGTTTTGCCGAGAAAATAAAAATCATAATTAAAAGGGTAAATGTCGCTTACGGCATCTCGAGTTCATTTCGAAAGGTTATATAAGTTAGGGTAATATTTATATCATAACACACTTATTTAGATGAGACTACAGGGACGTAATTAATTTTGAATAATAGAAATTTCGATTATAGTAGTGAAGGCATGGACTATTGAACAGCAGAATTATTGGTGAAAGTTTTAAACTCTTTATAGTGTCAAATTTTTTTAGCTATGTTAAATTTAAATGTTTTTGAGATAAAGATAAATTTATGATAATAAGTGCCTTTAACCTATTACCTGAAACTAATTTGATTCTTAAGACGATTTTTTTGGGTTTTGCTAGGAAGATGAGTGGAGTTTTAAGAATTGTAGCTATTGTAAAAAATTGGTCTTGAACTTTAACTTCGGCTCTTATAAATTGCTGAATTTCCAAATCTTGTGCTTATAAATACAAATAAACTCAATGAGAAATGAATAAATGAATAAATGCATGTCATACAAGAGAAAATAGTGTCGACCTCTCTTCTTGATCTCAAGTTAACCTTTACTGTTATTCACATTATGTAAAACAAAGCCCTTAATTGGTAATTTTCTTTGTATTTCTTGAAGTAATCAGCCAATAGCTGTTGAATCCGTTGGTGGGAAAATGGCTTCCCACAGACACATAGAAATTAATGATGTTGGTGGAAAGTATACTTCCTACAATGGCCTTAAAAGGGGTAAAATTTATCGATTTTCAAAATCCTCATCTATTTTATTCACTATATGTTTTGCATTTAAATACCTGATAAAAATGAATATTAATGAATAAATACAATGTTATAATAACAATCAATTTTTCGTTACATATATATATCCAAATCAAAGCTCTTGATGATTCCATTAAAAATTTTGATGGTTTATGTTGGTTTCAATGCGATTCATGATTGTTCAATATCATTTGATGACCACCATCATCCAACATTTACCATTCTGTGCTCATGGTGTTTGATATGGTAACAAACTTCCATCATTCCATGATGTAGAATGCTACTTTAACACTATGATGGTTAACCATCAAGAGAACTGATCATTATGAACCAACAATTCATGATGATCAGTGATGGTTCCAATTCTACACTTACAAGATGGTTTAATGATAATACTTGTTGGTTCAGCAGGAATATACCATCAAAAATATTTGGACTTTTTCTATGTTAACCCATCATAAATCAGACCGAATTATACAATGAGGTGATGGTGATTCATGACCATTCCCAGATTTCATTTCTATGAAACTATGATGGAAATTTTTGTTGGTTCAACATGAGCAAAACATCGAAACAAGTTGCTATTCTTATGTTGGACCATCGTAAATCTGTCCGAATTCCAACACTGGGGTGAGGGTTACATATATTGGTTACTATCAAAAAAGTAAAATGGCTCATGAGGGAATTACTGATAGTTACCATCAAGATTATGTTGATCCATCAATGGAAAACCATTGAAAATTTTGACTTGGGTGCAGGGTGTCTAAAATATATAAAAATGGTTAACAATTTCGGAAAGTACGCATTGGATCAAAAACTTGAAAATAGACGCAAGGATTTGAAAACTTATAAGTCGTACAACAATAGCTTTGATATACTAAATAGGCCGAAAAGAATTGAATTCTGAAATTATTTGAAAAATGAATTCAGCAATTCATTAAATTATATTATAAAAAATTTTACAATGCATAGTAATATTGTTTAATAATGTGCTCATTAAAAAAGTTTGCAAATTGGGGGACATGATAAGTTAATTAAATGATATTTATCGAATACTCTACATTTAGAAAATATAAAAACTTTTTTTTTAGATAAAAACGATTCTTCAACATTTTGTTGATAATTTAAAGTTTCCTTTTTTTGAAAATTGATATTGAACAATAGTTCTGCAGTAAATTATTAGTTAACAATGCTGGCAAATATTTTAGAAGGATTCCTAACAAACAGCAAAAAAACCAAGTTTTTTCCAATTTCTGACACTGTTCCCCTATTTTTTCATACCTACAAACAATTTTCAAAGAAAATATTTCGCAAAAAAGGGAAGAACAAAATGTCTTTCAGCAAAATGGAAAAGATCTATAAAAATAAGTTGGATACGTGATACCATAGTTTTACAACCCTAAAATCAAATGGAGATACAGAATAGCGGAAACTAAGAGATATATAAAAACTGAAAGTCAAAAAGAGGAAAAATACATATCTCAGGATTTTTGTTTCTTTGGTGGAAAAGGTTAAAATATTGGCATCATTTTTTATTTGTTGGAACACCGATATTTTTAATTTTTTTTTCTTCTTTATGTTCGACTTTATGTGTTCTTGGTAAAAATTTCTGTTTGGAATAGTAATGAAATAGAGATTTTTACAATGAAATGTTTTGTTTAAAATGAAGTACGATTGATTACCTTCGGGGAGGAAATGGATATTGTATTTCGTAACCTTTACTAATATTAATTGGATTAGGAAATAAAAATAAAATGAAAATATTTACTGTTTTTAAATTAAATGTTTTGCACAAATTTAAAAAATCTCGGAAAATTGAGAAAAATCACTAAAATATTTACTGAAGCTTACTTTTGACTTCCTATAGTAATTTTTATTGTATTTTTGAAATTAATATTTTACTTAAATGATGCTTGAAAAATTATCTCCAAATATTGGGAATCTTTTTGTAATTTTCGTAAGATTATTTACTAATAATTTTTCTTAACAACAACATTTCAAAAGAAACATATATAACGTTCCAAGCTAGTAGTAACTTTTTATTAACGTTAAAAGTCATTTTATTTAAGTTTTGCAACATTTTATTAATTTTCGGTTTAAAGAAGAAGAAAGAAAGCTATAGTGTTTCGGGAAGTCATGCGCCAATTCGCAAGGATTTTCCAAAGACTTCGACATTTTTTCTGTAAATTCTATGAAAACCGCAAAAGTTATTTTCGTATTTTCAAAAAAAACTTGAAAATTTAGATGGTCTGCTTATATTTTAATGAAAAAATTTTATGATTATCACTTACGTATAAGTGATAAATAAAACAAATTAATTAATCCATTAAAACCATTAAAAGCGTTGCTTCAATTCTAACGCAATGATTTCTCTGAAACAATATTTTTGCTAGTTTATTATTCTAATTAATAGTTAATCAATGTATTTTATGAAACAATAAAATATTTTGTTGTCATAAACATTTTTCATTAACTTAGAATAATCATTTTTATTGACATTTTATTTTTTGCCAAAAAATATTAAGTATAGTTTTAATTTATTTTTCCATAGTGTTTAAAAACTAAAAACGAATATAACAAGCATTGAATTTAAATTTTATGTTTCAAAATCTTCCAGGAAAAATTTTGACCAGCTGTGTCGAATATTTTTTCCAATTTAAATTTATTATTCTAATTGTTATTAATTGTTATCCAATTGTTGAAACAAATTTGATTTAAATGAAATATTTTTCAGAATTAATTTCTTTTGAACACATAATTTTTTAAACCCACAATTCTTTTTAACTTAAACGCATAAAAATGCTCCATACTTTTTAAAGATTTTCAAAAACTACGTATTAAAAATAATATATATATATTTGAAATCTATTTTCTAAACAATTTTTCCTACTTACACGCGTGATAGAAAAAGATAGAGTTTTTAAAAAATATTTTAATGACGGAAGATTTTAATGACGGATAAAGAGAATGAAAATGTTCTGTTTGAAAAATGTCTGCTTATTAAAAAATTATCTTTAAATGTAAGCTATAAGAGTTGTAAATTTAAAAATGAAATAAAAGCATAAGCAGAAAGCAAAAAAGGAAAAGACCATCCTGACAGAAAAATGTTAAGTTTTCTGCTCACGAGTTTTGTGTGGAAAAACTTAGTCCACTTTAGACTCACTTTCTGCTTTATGAAACAAACAAGCCACGTGCCCTTGTCGCCTGGCAACATTTCAGTTCAGAAAAATGACAACAAATCACCTGCTGAGTTTCCACTTTGTTTACTTCAGTTCCAGAACAAAGGATACACGAGTACACAGGCGGAAATCGAAAAAATTCTTCTCGTCTTCCGTAACTAGTAATTTATTGCCGCTGCAAATGAAACGAATCTTTTTGATATACTATCGTGACCGATTGGAAAAAAATTTTATTATCAAAGATTGAAAGAAGACTGCAACTTATATTTATAAAAAGTCAGATATAATTGTGATTTATTTTATTGAATTGGTAGCACATATTTTGAATAGCTCCTTTGTTTGCGCTGTCTTTTTCTCTCAATCTAATATGAGTTAGTCATAACGCATTTAATTGAAACATGCAGATGAGATAATAAACAAGCAGGGGACATGGTTTAAACCTACGCTACATTGCTCTGCAATTGAAAAATCAGCGTAAGCGACAAAAAAAATTTTAAAATTGAGATTTTTATATATTTAGCTTCTTTGCATGGTAAGCTACATATTGCAAGAAAAAAAATAGAAAAAAAAAATTTTTTTTATTAGTTTCTTGCTATTCTATTTTAGCGTTCATAGCATTTAGCAATAGAAGAAAAATAGTTTTCAAGCCACTTTTCTCGGAATGAATCATGAAGCAGTTACGTTGTTTTTTCAATTGCATAACAGTACAATCCTCATTCTTTTCAATTGAAAATAAGAAATTTTTTGAGCAAAACATATAGGGTAGACCTGAAATTTTAAATTTTCAGATAGCATTCAGCGGCTGGTAAACTCAAATAGCTTATTAGCCTTTTTTTCTGCAAACCTAATGAGTCGGTGACCAATATCGATGGATCCCTGTTAGCAAATAGACACTTTTTAAAAAGTTTTTTCTTTGGATTAAATTATATATTTTTTTCATAAAAATTCATATTAGAAATAAATTAAGGCTATAAAATGCTAATTGAACTATAAAAATGGTTAAACATTCTAATTTAAAAGAAAACTTGATTTAAAAATATTTAGGGGGGAATCTATTTAATGTATACTTATTCTTATGCATACTCTACAACTTTAAAACATTTGAATTGTTAAATAACTGTCTCCTTCCACGTGAATCTTTCCTACAAAAATTGATGGATTCAGAAGAATCAAAATTTTGAATGGAAACATTAAACAATTTAAGGAGAATTCTGTTTACCAGAGTATTTCTGCATTGATCTATTTCTTCCTTTTTTAAAATTTTTTATTTTACATTCGTCGTTGAAAAGCCAATCCAATGTTTTGAGTTAATGACAACCAATGACAATTCCATAGTCTTGTAGTTTTGAATCCAATCCAGAAGACAAGGGAACTCATGAATCAAGTATTAAGAAAAATTTGCCTTCCTGTTTTTTTCATCGGCATTTGCACTACGTGGAGAGGAAAACCACGAAAACCTCCCATGGTGAGCTTGACAGCAAGGGTACTCTAAACCGTGATCGTCTAGTACCGAGGATATTTTACGTCAGCGCTGTGTTTGGTGTCAGCCGGGTGTGGAAATTCGCATCGACCAGCCATCGCTGGGATTCATTTCAGTTCCCCCAGAGATATTGATTTGTTATGGGAACATGGAGGACTTTGTTAGGTGTGCACTCTATTCGTTGAGAAATCACGGTTTAGAGGGTATTTTTAAAGCAATCAGTAATAGCACTCTCGCGAAAGTCCATTGTGGGTTAGGGATTGTAAAGGACTGAAAAATGATGGTAATCTAGTCACCATTGCGCACCGATCGCTTTTACTTCCCAGGCAAGCTGGTAACCCAGCGATATGGTGCCACCACCGGGGATCGTAGGGACTTAGCAATTATAAACAACTTCTTATCTCATTTGGCAATCAAACTGGTTACAATAATTTTCATTCTGCCTTCCTTCCAACAGATTCCAAAAGTATATTCTTTTATTTCATGATTAAATTGTTATTTGGGAGAGAATAACTTCCCAATTGCAACAGTAAAAATAGTAATTGCTTCCAATAACTACATTTTAGACAAGGGTTCTAAAAATTATAGGGTAATTAATTTTCGAAAACCCTTCATCTCTTAGGAAAAGTTCCTCATTTGAATTGAAAGTAAAGTTTTTAGCGCCATGTTTGATTTTGCTTGGTTGTATTTATTATTCAAATCTTGAACGTAATATTTTAGATACATTATTCTTTTCCAAATCGTAACAAAATATAAGAAAAATAATTTAAAAATTTTTTTAATATTACTGGTAAAGAATAGAATTTGGTAGCAAGTAAATAACCTTAAAAAAGATTTGTTTCTGATTTTGTAAATTTAAATTTCAAATACAACATTTTTGCACAATCTTAACAACAAATTTTAAATGAAACACTTTGTTTAAAAAACATAAAAATTATTAATTTAAAAAATCTTACATTTATTTAAGCTTCTTTCAATATATTTTATTGTTTTATTTAATTATCACGAAATAGAATAATTATTTAAAACAGAAAAAAGACTTAAAACAAATTTTGTGATTTAAGCATTAAAAAGAAAATTTAATATCGCTATTTAAGCATGATTTGCCTTCTTTTAAGATTTAACTACCGAGTATCGAAATATTTGTATTTGTATTGAGTTCTAAGCTCCGTACTTTCTTTATTTAAAGTCTCTAATGAATTCTTGTAAATATTTAATCATCTACATCCTGACTTTGAAAGAAAAAACCAAGAGTGTTAAGTAGCAAACTAAGTATTTAATAAAATATTTTTAAAATTCTGTGACAAATAAACTGCGGTTAACATTTTTGAAAGTAAGAAAATCACTTTAATGAATTAAGAGTTTTACTCAATAAAAACACAGGCTAAACAATTTTAATTACTGATGTTAATTAGCAATTAGTCGATATATTTTTTCTAATTTATGTATAGAAATTTTTGCTTTTATTTAATCATTCCTGAGTGTGTTAAAACAAAGTAGTTTTAAGCTTCAATTAACTTAAAGGGTCTTTAATTAAATTAAGTAACTAGCTCAGCAAGAAATTTATTTTAAAGCGTATAAAAAAAAATTAAGACTAATTAACCTATAAGTGAAACAAAGGAAAACTTAATACCATGGGGGAAAATTTTTCAAAAAGCCATTTTTTTCTATATATTTGATAGATTTCTGTTACAATTTATTGCTTACAAACATTTGTAATAAATATTTTTTATGCATAATGGAATTTGAAGGCCATAATAAAGAAATATACGAAATGTTATTTAATGATAAGAGGAACAGCATGCTGTGATCCTCTCCTTAACTGCAACTGCAACTGAAACGACAACGAATTGCGCATGAACAGTTAACTCAAACAGTGGTGTTTTAGTTTTGAAGAAAGTTAGTTTGATGAGATCCTCTCCTATAAAATTGTAGATGAAAATGAATTATTTTTTCTTTGATACGTTTTAAATAAATTGATTTTTTTGTAATTGTCTCCAGTCTGTAATTATGATTAGAATGCGTTTCAGTGCTTTTCTATTATATGAGTACTATTAAAAATATTTTTATGATTGAAATTTATTTTTATAATATATAAAAAAGTTCAATAAAGGCAAAAAATAAATTACAAAATGAAATAAAATATTCTCATGAAATATTTTTATTTAATTATTGTTATAAAAATATAATATTATACAAATGTGAGATTATATGTTTGTTATTTTATTTTATTTTATTACCGACGTTGAACAGCTGACGCAATTCTGAGTTTACGACTATAAATATGCAGCTCCGTAGCCTTTCAATTTTGTACCTAACCTAAGAGTCAAGGAAACTCCTAGAAAAAGTATTGAGGCAAACTAGTCATCATGGAGGATTTTTTAATGGAACTAAACGGCATATGAGTTATATGGGAAGGAAAACCACGAAAACATCCCATGGTTAGGAGCTCCAAGAATAAATGGTGAAAATATTATAAATTTTTTAAATCCCAAATTTCATGATAATTCATGTACATTTAGTTCAAACACCAGTAATTTTTGTGCTAAAATTTGCATTATCAAGTATATATTTTAAAATTTAAATAAAAATTCATATATAAATATAAATTTATATATGAATTTTTATTTGTGATTTGTCTTGTGATTTGTCATTAAATTAATCATAAATCGTTAAAAAATAATCTTATTTACCTCCGAATGACTGAAGTATATATATTTTTGGTTTCCTCTCTCTAATTCTTATGAGAGTATGCTAGTAGAGGTAAAACGGCCATATTTAAACAGTTTACTTTTTACGCGTCATTAATCTATTGTAATAAAATGTGTTCAGCCGTAGATGAATAATTTAACAATAACTTGCTAGAAGAAATCTTTTCTTATTTCTTATTTGTTGCTTTGTAACGCATGCGCTCTGAAACTCTTGCTAACTGGAATATTTTGTCTGCTTGTCAGTTGGATTAGAGATTTCGCATAGCGTGTTTATCTTAGAATTCAATCGTTGAATTCTTCAAGGTTTTATTTTATTTTTATTACTTAGCGAGCTTCAGGATGCATAGTTCCGTTTCCCAATTAATTTGGAAGTTCAACTATGTTCTAGGTCTGTTTCTGTTTAAAAGTTCTTAATAAATAGCTCATTTTGGCAATTTAGTTTTATTTCAATATTCGATGTCTCATGTTAGTTTTCCCCCACAAAATAAAATAGTTATATGAAATATCAGTTATCAATAATAAATAAAATATATAATCTAGAATAAAGAATGAAATGAATCTAGAATAATAAATTAAATGAATCTAGAATAATGAATGAAATAAATCTAGAATAATAAATGAAATGAATCTAGAATAATAAATTAAATGAATCTAGAATAATAAATTAAATGAATCTAGAATAATAAATGAAATGAATCTAGAATGATAAATGAAATGAATCTAGAATAATAAATGAAATGAATCTAGAATAAACAACTATCTGCATATGTTTGTGTCAGTGCGTCTTTCAACTCCAGAACCATTTGTTTCATCATCCTAAAATTCTAAAAGGGGCCGAAAGGGGAAATTTCAGTCTCCGATTCTAAAAATTGCGCAAAACTTTCAATAAGATATATTGAGAGAAATGTTTGAAAAACGGAATTGGCTAAGATTTAGTCATTAAAAAGAATTAAACTGCAGACGATTTTGTTTTTTATAAATTATTTTAAACATAACATCACTGTTGTTCTCTGCTTATAGCTTTCATTAAAAATAATTGTACGTTCTTTAATATTTTATTATCTAGTATTCTTTATATGTGATAAACTTCGACAACATGAACATAGTAGTTAGGTGAAATATGTCAGTAAGTTAGTATTCCTAAAGTAATTTGTAACCACGTGTTTAAATTGCTTATAGTTATGCTTTAAAAATGCGTTTCTATAAAACTAATAAATTAAATATCAACAGTTAAATTTAACAAAAATTAGTTGTGTACAGAGAAGCAAACATGATGGCGGAATACAACTATTTATCATTTTGATATTATTGGTGCCAATGATGCTTGATTAATTTCAGCAATACGTATTAATTGAATTTAAAAAGCTACACCCTAAAATGAATTTGATAAATTGTTAGAAGCTACTTTAGAAAAGCGTAAAAAATCTTCAAACTATTATTGACTACATAGATGCTTTATTAAATTTGTCAATAGGTACTTTTTGAACTGATTACAATATTAACAATTACAAGATTACAATAATTAATTACAGTAATTAATTTCTTGTAATCATGATTACAATTCCCCAAAATTTTGATTACAATTGTAATCGTGATTTCAAGTAATTGTAATTATAAGTAATCTCACCAAAAACGATGATATGTAATTATGATTACAAGTAATCGTGAATACAAACAGTTGCGATTATTTGTGGACAAAGTATACGATTATAAGTAATTAAAATTGCATCAATTTATGTAAATACAATACGTAAGTATGGGCATGCCTATTTTCATACACGTGGAATGCATAAACGTACGCATGTAAATAAAATTTGGAATTATATATATATATATTTGTGATTTGTCTTGTGATTTGTCA